>NC_066535.1:14585352-14592852 GCF_024679095.1 Eriocheir sinensis | reverse complement strand
GAGGAAATAGAGAAGGAGGAAGGGGAGGAAGAAGAAAAAGAAGAGGAGGAGGAGGAGGAGGTCAAGTTCAGCAGTCAAAAGAAGGGAGAAGAAAGAAAAGGAAATAGAGGTAAAGGAAGAGGAAGAGGAGGAGGAGGAGGAGGAGGAAGAAGTGGCTGGTCGTTCCGATGATTGGATGGTTCGAGGCTCACTAACGGGGCTGTAGTTTTTTTTTTTCTTTTTTTTTTTTTCTCCCTCTTCTTTCACTCAAATTCTTCCTCCATATTTTTTTCTTCTTTTTTTTCTCTCCCTTTTCTTCTTTCACTCCTGTTATTTTCTTTCATGTTTTTTTTTCTTTCTTTTTCTCTCCCTTCTCTTCTTTCACTCCAATTCTTCTTTCATGTTTTTTTTTCTTTCTCTCTTTCCTTCTTTTACTCCTGTTCTTCTCTCTCTCTTTTTCTTTTTTTGTCTTCCTTTCCTTCTTTCACTCCAATTCTTCTCATGTTTTTTCTTCTTTTTTTCTCTCCCTTTCCTTCTTTCACTCCTGTTCTTTTATGTTTTTTTCTCTTCCTTTCCTTCTGTCACTCCTATTCTTCTCTCTTGTTTTTGTTTTTCTCTCCCTTTAATTCTTTCACTCCTGTTCTTTTATGTTTTTTTCTCTTCCTTTCCTTCTTTCACTCCTATTCTTCTCTCTTGTTTTTGTTTTTCTCTCTCTTTAATTCTTTCACTCCTGTTCCTTTCATCTTTTCTTCTTTTTTTCTTCCTCCGATTGGCTTGATTGCCTTGACTGCCGCCGACCCTTTTGACGTTATCTTCTACAGTTTTATTTTAAGCTTTTAGTTCTGCTTTGTTTTTCTTCTTTTTCCTCTTTGTCTGTCTTTCATTTCCCGATTGGTTTCATTCACTTCGTTTTTTTTTTTTTTTTTTTTTTTCAATCTTTTTTTTTTGTATCCTTTGCTTCGTGTTTTTTTTCCTCCTTTTCCTTGATTCATGTATTTATTTCCCTTCCTTCCTTTTTATCGTATATCTTTTTCTTACTTTTTTTTGTTTTTTTCATCATTTCTTTATTTGCTTTATTTTTTATTTTGTGTCCTTTGCCTCGTTTCCTTTTTCTATTTTTTATCTTTTCCTCTTCTTCCTTTTTTTCTTCATCTTTCCTTTGTTTTCATTGTTTATCTTACTTCCTTTCATCATTTTTTTCTATTATTATCATCTCGCTTATTTTTTCATCTCTTCCCAGTTATTTTCTTCACCTCAATTCATTTTTTTTTCATATCTTCCTTTTTTTATTCAGCATTTCGAAAGGTTTAGGGATTTTTTTTTAAGTCAACTCTTACATATTGTTTTTTCGTCCCAGCCCGTTTTTGGTGCATTTTTCATGTGTGTGTGTGTGTGTGTGTGTGTGTGTGTGTGTGTGTATATGAGCTATCTTTATACACTTTCCACTTTCAACCTTTTTTTTTTTTTTTTTTGTCTTCGTTTTTTCCGCGTCACGTCCATTTTTTTTTTTTTTTTTTTTTTTTAGGTGAAGGCAGGCAGGTAGGCAGGTGGAGGGGGGGGAGGGGCGTGGTAGTGGAGAGGAGGAGAAGATATATGATGGAGGAAGAGGAGGAGGAGGGAGGTTGTGGTAGTGGTGAGTGTGGTATTGTGTAGTAGTAGTAGTAATAGTAGTAGTAGTAGTAGTAGTTGTTATTGTTGTTGTGTGTGTGTGTGTGTGTGTGTGTGTGTGTGTGTGTGTGTGTGTGTTAAGGCCATCAAAAGTGTGGGAACATGGCTGGTTGGTTGCCTAAGTGCGCGAGGAGGAAGAGAAGGAGAAAGAAGAAGAAGAAGAAGGAGGAGGAGGAGGAGGAGGAGGAGGCGTGTAGGGATGTGAGGCCTCCGGAAGCAGTGAAGGGAGGAGACTGCCCCCCCTCCTCTCTCCCTCCCTTCCCTTCCCTCCCTTCCATTCCCTTGACTAACTCCACCGCTGCTCTGCTATCTTTTTCCTTGGTCATTTCCCGTCTCTCTCTCTCTCTCTCTCTCTCTCTCTCTCTCTCTCTCTCTCTCTCTCTCTCTCTCTCTCTCTCTCTCTCTCTCTCTCATGTTTTACTCCAATTTCCCTATATATTTTTTTTCTATCTCTAAATTCCATGTTTTCCTTTTCTTCATCAATTATTTCATCCTTTAACATTCTCTTTATCTTCCACTGTCTCTTATTCTTCCTTATCTTCCCTTCTTCTTCCCTTCTTCTTCATTCTCTTGTCATCTTTTATCACGCATTCTACTTCATCTTTCCTTCCTTCCTTCCTTTCATTCTCTTTTCAACATCATCTTCTGTCACGTATACGACCTCATCCTCCTCTTCTTCTTCTTCTTCTTCTTCTTCTTCTTCTTCTTCTTCTTCTTCTTCTTCTTCTTCTTCTAGCTCATCCTTCCTCCCTTTATTCTTTTCCTAGTATCCTCTTGTTTATTATTCTTAACCTTTATTTTCATCTCCTCCTCCTCCTCCTTCTCCTCCTTATCCTCTTATACCTCACGGCCCTGTCTTGTTTGTTCGTTCCTCCCTCTCTCCCTCTCTCCTTCCCTCCACTGACTGACCTATCCAATGTTTCTCCCCTTATCTTTACGCCCCATCCTCACATCACTTCCTTGGTCTGGTCCTGTCCATCATTCCTCTTCGCCCCTTCCTTCTCCCTTCCTTCCTCTCCATTCCCCTTCCTTTCCGACCACTCCCTTCACCTGTCTTGTCTCCGTCTCGTTACTTTCCTTCCCTCCCTCCTTTCTTTTCTTCTCTCCATGCACCCTTCCTTCCGCCTTCCTTTTTCTTTTACCTCCCTTCATCTTGTTACTCGTATATCTCTCCCTGTTTTTTTTTTTTTTTCTCCATCTTTGCTCTTGTTCTTTCCTCCTCTCCTCCTTTCCTCACCTTTCTTTATCTTCCTTCTTTATCTTAATCTTTATCTCTCTTCATCTTTACTCCTGTCCATCTTTCCTTCCTTTCCTTCGCCTTTTCCTTCTCCACCTCGTTACTCTATTCCCTCCACTTCTTTCCACTTCTTCCCTCCCTTCTCATTTACCTTCCTCTCTCTTCTCTTTCCTTCTTTCCCTCTTCCTCTTTCTTTTTCCTCCTCCACACCACTACTCCTCTTCTTAACCTCCTTCCTCCATTTCCTCCCTCCACTTCTTTCCTCCTCTTCCCTCCCTCCTCATTTACATTCCTCTCCTCTCTTTCCTTCTTTCCCTCTTCCTCTTTATTTTCCTCCTTCGCACCGTTACTCCTCTTCTTAACCTCCTTCTTCTTGTTTTTCTTCACTTCCCTGCTTCGTTTTGCTTCACTGTTCTTTCCTCTTCCTCATTCCTCTCTTTCTGTTTCTCATGTCAATAGTCTTTTTTTTATTGTTTTATTTTCTCGCATTTTTTTTTTGTTTTATTTTTGTCTTCAGTGCAGCTTCTTTTTATTTCTTTATTTGTAGTTTTCATATTTCCTCCCTTCTCTTTCCTCCTCCTCTTCCTTCTCTTCCTCCCCTCTTTCGATACTTTTCCTATTTCCAACCTTCTCTCTCCTCCTCCTCCTCCTTCTCCTCCTCTTTATCACCATCCCCTCTTTCGATCTGTTTGTCATTTTCTTTTTATCCTTCATTCCTCCTCCTTTCTCTCTCTCCACCTCCTTTTCTGTACTCCCTTCCTCGTCCCTTCTTCATCTTTTTATCCTCCTCCTACTCTTCCCCTTCTACTCTCTCTACTTCCTTCCATGTATTCCTTCTTCATCTTTTTTTTCTCCTTCTTCCTCCTCCTCTTCTACTCTCTCCATCTCCTTTCCTGTAGTTTGTTCCTCATCATTTCCTCACCTTTTTTTCTTTCAATCTCCTATTTCATCTTCACTCCACCCCCCTTTCCTCCCCTCTCCCCCTCCCCCTCCCCTTCCTTATTTAACTTTCCCTGCGAGTACGTACCCTGTCACCCGTCCCTTCACCCCCCCCCCACACACCCTTGACTCCTCCTCAATCCCCTCCCTCCCTCTCTCACCTGTCCCTCACCTGTCCGTCCACCTGTCACCCCGCCAACCTGCGATCATTAGGGTGCAGTGGGGAGGTGAGAGAGAGAGAGAGACATGGGGAGGGTGTGTGTCTGTCTGTCTCCATCTCCTGTCTCATTATCTCTATATCTCTCTTACACACACACACACACACACACACACACACACACACACACACACACACACACACTATCTATCCTTCGTTTATTTTCTACTTTCTGGCTTCACGAGGTTATTGCATTTTTCCTCCTCTCTCTCTCTCTCTCTCTCTCTCTCTCTCTCTCTCTCTCTCTCTCTCTCTCTCTCTCTCTCTCTCTCTCTCTCTCTCGTATAAATTCTTTTTACGCATCAAATATTTTCTCCTTGATATCTTTTTTTCCTTCTTTTTTTCTCTCTCGTTTGCTTTCATGTATTATTGCTTTCCACTTAATGCAGTAACTTTTTTTTCCCTTCGCTTTTTAATATCTTTCTCCCTCTTTAATAATATTTTGCCTTGATGGATGTAATATTGTTGTTTTGATGGAATATTGTTTTCATTGAAGTAATATTTTTTTGATCGATCGTAATATTTTTTTGTGATCGAGGTGGTATTTTTTTTTTTGCGAGGTTGGTCTAATTTTGTTTTTGATCATGATTGGTAATATTTTTTTGATCGAGGTTGGTAATATCGTCTTTTTTATCGAGGTTGGTAATATTGTTTTAATCGAGGTTGGTAATATTGTCTTTTTTTATCGAGGTTGGTAATATTGTTTTGATCGAGGTTGGTAATATTGTCTTTTTTTTATCGAGGTTGGTAATATTGTTTTGATCGAGGTTGGTAATATTGTTTTAATCGAGGTTGGTAATATTGTCTTTTTTTATCGAGGTTGGTAATATTGTTTTGATCGAGGTTGGTAATATTGTCTTTTTTTTATCGAGGTTGGTAATATTGTTTTGATCGAGGTTGGTAATATTGTCTTTTTTTTTATCGAGGTTGGTAATATATTTTTTTTGATCGAGGTTGGTAATATTTTTTTTATCGAGGTTGGTAATATTTTTTTTTGATCGAGGTGGTAATATTGTTTTTAATCGACGTAATAATATTCTTCTTCCTCAGTAATATTGTCTTGATCCACGTGTTAATATTCTGCTTCGTATAACCTGATGTGATATTGCTTTCATCGACATAACAATATTCTCAAGATCGTAAAATCGTCTCTGATCTACGTAATAATATTCTTCTTCGTATTCCTGATATAATATTGCTCCTCTTGACTTCGTTCTACTTATCAAGGTAATATTTTCATCAGCGTAATATCGCTTTCACCTACGTTATAATATTCTTCTTCGTACCTGATATAATATTGCCCTTTTTGATTCTTCGTTTTTTTTTATTGATTTTGTAATATCGCTTTGACCTCTAATATTCTAAGTCTTCCTCGCACCTAGTATAGTATTACCTCTTTTGACTCATCTTTTTTGTTGTTGTTGTTTTGGTCGATGTAATATTTTCATCAGGGTAATATCGCTTTGAGCTATGTAATATTCTAAGTCTTCCTCGTACCTAGTGTAATAATACCCCTTTTGACTCATCTTTTTTTGTTGTTTTGATCGATGCAATATTTTCATCAGTGTAATATCGCTTTGACCTATGTAATATTCTAAGTCTTCCTCGTAGACCTGGTGTAATATCGCCTCTTTGACTCACCTTTTTTTCGTTGTTTTGGTCAATGTAATATTTTCATCAGTGTAATATCGCTTTGAGCTATGTAATATTCTAAGTCTTCCTCGTAGACCTGGTGTAATATCGCCTCTCTTGACTCCTCGAATATTGGCCTTCTGTGTTTTCCTCTCGCTCTTTGTAACTTATTCATGGCTGTGGATGGTAGATAGGTGGGGCCATAGGCTTACAGGAGCTGCGGTGTGTAGGCCTATTGTGTTGCTGTGTCGGCTAAATATACCACCACTACCACCACCACCACTACCACCACCACCATCACTACATCCTGATATTTCAGATTTCACGCTATTGAATTAAGACAGTGATTATGATGGAGGAGGAGGAGTAGAAGCAGAAGATGGAGGAGGAGGAAGAGGAGGAGAGAACTTGTCAGGAGAGAAGAATGGAGATTTGTACCTCGTTTTTTCCCTCCATCTTGAGTGTGTGTGTGTGTGTGTGTGTGTGTGTGTGTGTGTGTGTGTGTGTGTGTGTGTGTAGGGGGGGGGGGTTGAGGGGGGCGGCTATATTCTGTTAAGTAGGGAAGAGTGAAGGTGAGGTTAGATAAGTGGAAGGAGGGGAGGAAGAGGGGAGTAGGAGAGGAAAGTGAAGGGGGAGGAGGGGGGGGGGGCGTTGGGTGTGGCTCATGTCCTCGGTGGGGTCTTAGTAGGGGAAGGAGAGAAGGAGGGAACGAGGAGGAGAAGGAGGGAGGAGAGGAAGGAAAAGAAGGAAGGAAGGGAGGTGAGGTGGGGAGGAATGATAGAAAGGTGAGAGGTAACACGGATTCTACTGCTATACACCTCCTTCTTCTTCTTCTTCTTCTTCTTCTTCTTCTTCTTCTTCTTCTTCTTCTTCTTCTTCTTCTTCTTCTCCTTCTCTTCCTTCCCTTTTAGTTTTATCTCTCATCTCTATGGGTATAAGACGAAGAGGAAGATGGAGATGAGGGAGATAAAGAGGCGAGGATGTGGTTAGCAAGAAGAAGAAGAAGAAGAAGAAGAGAGAGGAACAAAGAAACAGTATTGCAATAGTTAAAGGAAGGGAAAAAAGGAAAAGAGAAGGAAAGGAAATTAAACAGAAAACTTGAGGAAAGAAGAAAATAGAGAAGTGGAAGAATTGGACAGGTGAGGAAAGAAGAGAGATGAGGAGGAGGAGGAGGACAGGTGAGAGAGGAAGAGAAGAGAAAAGAGGAGAGGAGAGGGGAACAAAACTACCATTGCTTCTTGATAACCTTCTTAGGCCGGCAACCACACCCTACCAACTTATCAAGAGAAGAAGAAGAAGAAGAAGAAGAAGAAGGAGGAGGAGAAAGAAGAGAAGAAGAAAAAGAAAACAAGGGGAGGAAAAGAAGCTGATGATGATGAAGGAAAAAAATATAGAGAACAAGAATATGGAGGAAAAGGAGAAGGGGAAGAAAAAGGAAAAAAAGAAAAAAAGGGGAAAGTAAATGACAAAGAAGAAGAAAGAAAGAGGAGGAGAAGTAGAAGAAAAAAAGGAAGAAAAGAGAGAAAAAGAATATCGAGGAGAAGAAGGAGAAAGGGAAGAAAAGGAGAGAAATGAAAACTGGTAAAATAAAAGATAATGAGGAAAAAAAAGAAGAAAGGAAAGAAGACGTAGAAGAAAATGGGGAAAAAATGATGAAAAAGAAGAAAAAATGGAGAGGAAAGAAAGAAAGAGACAAGAGGAAAAAGAATTAGAAGAGGAAGAGGAAGAAGAGGAGAATTCAATCATAAAGGAGAGCAGGTTAATTGAGGGTAATGGTCTCTCTCTCTCTCTCTCTCTCTCTCTCTCTCTCTCTCTCTCTCTCTCTCTC
>NC_066535.1:14575352-14580352 GCF_024679095.1 Eriocheir sinensis | reverse complement strand
CTCCCCCTCCTCCTTTTACCCCAACAATGGTTTCCAGTTGTGTAAGAAAGTCACGTTCGTTTGTGTGTGTGTGTGTGTGTGTGTGTGTGTGTGTGTGTGTGTGTGTGTGTGTGTGTGTGTGTGTATTGATTGAAACGTGTATTGCCACGTCACTCAAACGGAATAGCGCACGCACACACACACACATACACACACACATGACGTGACGTGCGCGTGTTTATATTCATGAGGTTTTGTTGTTTCATGGCTGTGTGTGTGTGTGTGTGTGTGTGTGTGTGTGTGTGTGTGTGTGTGTGTGTGTGTGTTGTCTAATTGCGGATGTGTTACTGATTCAAGGTTTCAGTATCGCTAATAAGACTAACAATAATAACGATAATAATAATAATAATAATAATAATAATAATAATAATAATAATAATAGTAAGCCCTGTCGTAAGCAAGGCGCGGCATTAGCATACTACTCCACATTTGGCGCAGGGAACGTGAAGTGGAAATAATTATGCAAGATCAAGATTACCGCAAGCAGAAGGCGACTCCCGCGCAACGAAGCAATAAAAGAGAGAAAAAAACCCCATCACGGCAGCATTAGCAAGAAGAGAGAGAGAAAAAACACGCATTGCTTATATAATTTCTCCTTGATACTGGGTTAAAAAAGAGATGGATGGTGAAGGAGAGTAGAGAGAGAGAGAGAGAGAGAGAGAGTGTAAGAAGGGATACGATGGATAAAGCGACATGGAAGGGAGAAATGATTGATGATTGATTGATAGTTTATTGTTGCAAAAATGAGATAAAGAAAGAAGGAAGGAAAGTAGAGAAAGGGAAGGAAAAGAAAATATACCAAGTTAGAAAATGGGAAGAGGAGAGGAAGAAGGAAAGAAGAGTGGAGACGAGAAGTAAGAAGAGGAAAGAGAAGAGGAAAGAAGGAGAGTACGGGGAAGCCGGGTCAGTAGGTCACCAAAGTTAGCGTTTCCATGCAATCTGATCAAACTTATTAAATCGAGTTATGGAATCCGCGACGCACCAGCAACACCAGCATCAGCACCAGCAACAACAACAACACCAGCAACACCAACATCAACACCACCAACACCACCAAAACCAACACCACCAGCAAAAGACTCAGATCAGTTGGCTCACTTCAACGTTCCCGATCCCCCCTTTGATAGCGGCTTCAGTAAATATTATGACCCAGATGTTATTGCACAAACTGTCGAGGTATACCTACACACACATCAGTTCATTAACCTTTTACACTGGGACACTGATTCAGGCCTTTATTTTTACTTGGCATATAGCACATTCTCTTTTTTTTTTAAGTTAAGCAGTTTATTATTAAATCTGACTTTCCTTCTACGGTAAAAAGAAATGTAGATAATGACCTGAATACAATAAAAAAAGAGAAAAAAACTCATATTCAAACACCTCCTCGCATTTACCTGTTTTGTACACCTGCATGCTGATTCAACCCTAATTAACCTGACGCACACCTTGTCTTCTCTACGGTAATAGGTTGCAGCAGATAGCATTGACCTATTCATTAGTTATACAATCTCACCTTTAGTTCATCCACCTCGTTCACACCTGCATTCACCACACCTAATTAGCCAACTTATATTATTGTCTCCGTAATGAGTTTCAACCGATATTAACCGCCTTGACATTTCATTTATCCTTTTAATTTATACAAGTTCTCTGTGTTTTTGTCTTACCTTGTGTTAGTATAAATGAGAATGATTGTGTGTGTGTGTCTGTGTGTGTGTGTGTGTGTGTGTGTGTGTGTGTGTGTGTGTGTGTGTGTGTGTGTTCCTTATCCACTCTCCCTTTCGTTCAGTTTCCTTACCTGTCGAGCTGTTGATAAGGTGCGTCGTGTTTTGGAGAGAGAGAGATTAATCATTAATCCTTGGGCCTGTCTAGATTATGTGTCATCATTTTCACGCATCGCCATCTTTGTCATCAGCTTCATCACCATCATCACTATCATCACCACCACCATCAACACTATGAACTTTACGTCTCTTTCAGCGTTTATTTATTTTCTTCCTTTTTCTTCCTTTCTTTATCTTTTCCTTCTACCCAGCTGATCACCTTGACTACTACTACTACTACTACTACTACTACTACTAAATCTTGATCTGAATTGTAGAAGCCGCGTCACCTTCATAATAATAATAATAATAATAATAATAATAATAATAATAATAATAACAATAATAATAATAAGCACATCACACCGTTATCCTAGTAATAAATAAAGAGCTTTTACCGCATCGTTATTTAGGGATTACTCATATTTCAAACAATAGCCACTTTTTTCTCCTCTCTCTCTCTCTCTCTCTCTCTCTCTCTCTCTCTCTCTCTCTCTCTCTCTCTCTCTCTCTCTCTCTCTCTCTCTCTCTCTCACACACACACACACACACACACACACACGCACGCTCCCTTCCTTATACAGCCTCTCGTTCATCAAGGATTGGCGACACTCGGAAGATATTGATGTAAATTTATGAATGTTTGCTTATGTTAATGTGACGACCCCCCCCCCCGCCCCCCTCCCACCACCACCACCCCCATTACTGTCTCAAGGGGTAACGGATGATAATTATATTTTTTCTCTCTCTCTCTCTCTCTCTCTCTCTCTCTCTCTCTCTCTCTCTCTCTCTCTCTCTCTCTCTCTCTCTCTCTCTCTCTTTAATGCGCATCTCTTTTTCTTTGCTTACTTTACCTTTTCGACCTCCTCCTCCTCCTCCTCCTCCTCCTCTTCCTCTTCCTCTTCCTCCTCCTCCTCCTCCTCCTCCTCCTCCTCCTTTCATGCTTGCTACCGATTGATTGCGTCTTGTGTTGATAATATGATGTCTCCTCCTCCTCCTCCTCCTCCTCTTCCTCCTCCTCCTCTTCCTCCTCCTCCTCCTCCTCCTCCTCCTCTAATCTTATCTTTCTTCTTCCCCTTCTCCTTCTTATCTTCTTTCTTCCTCTCGTGTTTCATCGCTTCACCCTCATTCTAATCTTTTTTTGTCTTCTTTTTTTCTTATTTAACTTTCTCCTCTTTCTTCATTCCCTCCTATCTACTCCCTTTCCTCCTCTTCCCTTTTCGTCTATATCCAATCCTTTTCCATTCCACATATATTCTTTCCCTTTCCTTTCCCCTTACCTTCTTTTTCCCCTCTTCTTTTTCCTATCCCTTTTCCTCTCCACCCCTTTACTTTTCCTCCCTTTCCTTTCCCTTTCCCTTTCCTTTCCACATTTCTTTTTCCCCTCTTCTTTCCCTCCCCCCCATTTTCCGTCCTTTCCTTTCCCCTTTCCTTTCCCTCTCCGTTCCACATATTTCTTTTTCCTCTCCTTCCCTTCCCTTCCCTCCCCTTCCCTTTCCACATATTTCTTTTTTCCCCTCTCCTTCCCTTCTCCCTTCCCCTCTCCCTCCCTTTCCTCGTCCTTTCCCTTCCCCTTTCCTTTCCCTTCCCTTCCCACCACCATCACAGGCCTTATTTCATGTGTTGGTGGTGGTGGTGGTGGTTGTGGTGGTGGTGGTGGTGGTGATGGTGGTGGTACTTCCGGCGACAGGTCACTATCATGGTAATGGGAACCACGACCCTTCTCCCCCCCCCCCCCTCACGACCTAGAACTCCCCCCCCTCCTTCTTCCCCACAGCCATTCTCTTCTGCCTCCCCCCTTCATCTTCTCTCCCCCATCTTCTTCCCCATCCATCTTCTCTTCTCCCCCTCCCCCTTCGACCTAGTATTTTTCTCCCACCCCTTCCTAGCTATAACCCGTCATCTCTTCCCCTCCTCCTTCATCTTCTTCCCCATCCATCTTCTCTTCCCCCCCCCTCCCCCTTCGACCTAAAACTTCTCTCCCCGCTTCCTATCTACAACCCGTCATCTCTCCCCCCCTTTCATCTTCTTCCCCCTCTTCAGCCTGTTCCCATCCTTCCATCTTTCCATTCTCCCTTCCCTTCCTTTCTCCCTTCCTTTCCCTTCCCTTCTCCCTACTAAGAAAGGCAAAAAAGGAAAGTATAAATAATGGAAAAACAGGTACTTACATAACTCTCTCTCTCTCTCTCTCTCTCTCTCTCTCTCTCTCTCTCTCTCTCTCTCTCTCTCTCTCTCTCTCTCTCTCTCTCTCTCTCTCTCTCTCTCTCTCTCTCTCTCTCTCTCTCTCTCAACCTTCTGTAACACTATTTTCCTCCTCCCCTCCCTCCCCTGCTCTTTTTGTTTGTCCTCCATGTCTCCCTTCTCCTCAGCCTCACAAAAGACTTTCCTCCTCTTCCTCCTCCTCCTCCTCTTCCTATCTTCCTCCTCTTCTTCCTCTTCGTTCCTTCATTTCCCTCTTCCTATTCAATCCTCTTCAATATCATCTTCATTTTTTTTTCTTTCTTTTCTCCATTGCTTCTTTCTCCTCCTCCTCCTCCTCCTCCTCCTCCTCCTCCTCCCTTTTCCTTCCCGGTATCTCTCTGCTCTCCTCCAAATGACCGACCTCCTCCTCCCTTCCTTCCCTTCTCCTCCTCCTCCTCCTCCTCCTCCCTCCCTTCCTTCCTTTTCTCCTTCCATTACCTCCCATTTTCCTCCTTGTCCTCTTGACCTCCTTCCTTTCTTCCTTCCTTCTTTCCTTTCATCCGTCCTTCTGCAATTTCCTTCCTCTTCTGTGTGTGTGTGTGTGTGTGTGTGTGTGTGTGTGTGTATGTGTGTGTGTGTGTGGTGCATCTCTCTCTCTCTCTCTCTCTCTCTCTCTCTCTCTCTCTCTCTCTCTCTCTCTCTCTCTCTCTCTCATTTCGTCTCCATTAACTTTCCACACCTGCTTCTCCCCTTCTCTCCCCTTTCCTCCCCCCTCCCCTCTCTCTGCATTCCCTCCCCCTCCCCTTCCCTCCCCATCCCCCTTCCCCTGAGTGCCTTGGTTTTAAGTGTGGGTGTTGTGGGGAAGGGGGAGGAGGGGGGGATGATGGCCAGGGCGGAAGGTTGGAGGGGAGAAGAGGAGATGGAAGGAGGGAAGGGAGGGGGGAAGGGGGAGGA
>NC_066535.1:14537852-14567852 GCF_024679095.1 Eriocheir sinensis | reverse complement strand
GCGAATGAGCATGCTAATTAACGCACATTTTCATCTTCCGCAGGTGAGGTGGCGGCAGGGGTTGAGGAGGGCGGTCACACCTGGTAATCGAGCCGCCCCAGGTGAGCTTCCCGCTGAGCTCGTGCTTGTGTGTGGTTGTAAACGGCGAGAAGAACCAAGTGGAGTATTATTTATTTTCTCCATTACTAAGTTGTTATACCTGTGAACGGTGTGTGTGTGGGGGGTGGGGGTGGAGGAGGATATTAAAGGTATTATTAAACCCAGGTGTTGTTTATTTTATCTTGTTTATTTTCTTTGTTGTTCCTGACCCGCTTTGTAATTACGGAAGGAGAGAACTGGTTTTAGTGTTTGTTTATATTTTTCTTTCATCGAGTCGTTATATCTGTGAAGGGTGGGCGTGTTAATTAAGGGCAGGTAGGTATTGCCAGGTATTTTGTGTGTGTGTGAGTTATTTTTCATCTGAGTCTTGTTAGCAGAGGAGTTATTTTTCATTAGTCTTGTTAGTTGAGGAGTTATTTTTCATCTGAGTCTTGTTAGTTGAGGAGTTATTTTTCATTTGAGTCTTGTTAGCAGAGGAGTTATTTTTCATTGAGTCTTGTTAGCAGAGGAGTTATTTTTCATTTGAGTCTTGTTAGCAGAGGAGTTATTTTTCATTGAGTCTTGTTAGCTAAGGAGTTATTTTTCATCTGGTCTTGGTCTTGGCGATCCTCTAACACAGCCAAGGGGAGGAGGCATATAAACAAACCTGTCAGTCTCCACATTCCAGGATCCTTGCAGTGATATATTCCTTAATCTTTATGGGGGAAGGGAGGCCAGTCTGGATGTGTGTTGTTTTTTGCTTCATTTTTTATCATACAACATGACTCTGAGACAAGACCAGACAGGGAGGGAGGGAGGGAGACCACAAGCCCGCCACGTAAGAAGACCAAAAGGAGACTGACACACTGACAGGCTGATAGTTATATACGAAGATAAGCGGGGACTTGAGTATAAAGATTAGGTGTGCTCTGACGCTTCCGCCTCTCATACCATCTACTTCCAAAGGCCGAAGAGAGATGAATCGAGGTCTTATGAGTACTTGCTTACTTTCACGGCCAAGAAGAATGATCAGAGTTACCATCAGGGTCATAAAACTACCCCCCAAATGCCCACAACTAGACATACGCTTCCTCATCACATCCACTACTTTCAAAGGCCGAAGAGAGATGAATCGAGGTCTTATGAGTACTTGCTTACTTTCACGGCCAAGAAGAATGATCAGAGTTACCATCAGGGTCATAAAACTACCCCCCAAATGCCCACAACTAGACAAACGCTTCCTCATCACATGCACTATTTCCAAAGGCCGAAGAGAGATGAATCGAGGTCTTATGAGTACTTGCTTACTTTCACGGCCAAGAAGAATGATCAGAGTTACCATCAGGGTCATAAAACTACCCCCCAAATGCCCACAACTAGACATACGCTTCCTCATCACATCCACTATGAGTTACTGCTTTTTCACGGCAAGAAAGATCAGAGTTACTTATCAGGTCATAAAACTACCCCCCCATGCCCCACAACTAGACAGACGCTTCACTTCCAAAGGCCGAAGAGAGATGAATCGAGGTCTTATGAGTACTTGCTTACTTTCACGGCCAAGAAGAATGATCAAAGTTACCATCAGGGTCATAAAACTACCCCCCAAATGCCCACAACTAGACAGACGCTTCCTCATCACATGCACTACTTCCAAAGGCCGAAGAGAGATGAATCGAGGTCTTATGAGTACTTGCTTACTTTCACGGCCAAGAAGAATGATCAAAGTTACCATCAGGGTCATAAAACTACCCCTGGAAATGCCCACAACTCCTACGAAAGCCTTGTCAAATGTGTGTGTTTAAGAGTATGACCCACTCTCACGAAAGCCTTGTCAAATGTGTTTTAAGTATAATATGAC
This sequence comes from Eriocheir sinensis, assembly GCF_024679095.1. Lineage (NCBI taxonomy): Eukaryota > Metazoa > Arthropoda > Malacostraca > Decapoda > Varunidae > Eriocheir > Eriocheir sinensis. The sequence continues at coordinate 14,565,913 of NC_066535.1, read as the reverse complement.
CCAAAGATCCATATCCTTAATCGTATCGGGCTCCCACGACGTTTATATCCCAAGGTCACAGCAAAGATTGACCCGGTTTTCATGGGGGTGGTTTGCCCGTCCATGGTGCAGACAGAGAGCGGTCGTGTTTAAAACTATCACCACAGGATCACAAAAAAGTATAATAAACGGAGAAGGAAAGAAAACCAAAATAACAGGGAAAAAAGGAAAAGAAAGAAACGGCAGAAAAAAAAACGGAGGAGGAAAGTGTGAATATAAAAGAAAAAGAGAAATTAAAAGAAAAGAAGAAGGAAGGGAAAGGAGAAGCTTGTAAAGAAAGGAGAAAGTGGGAAGAAGGAAGAGGAGGAATGGAAAAGGAAGAGGAGAAAGCAGATGAAATGAAAAAAGGGGAAGGAAAAAGGAAAGGGAAAAGAAAAGCTAGTTAAGAAAGGAGAAATTGGGGAAAAGGAAGAGGAGAAAGCAGATGAAAGGGAAGAAGGAAAGGGAAAGGAAAAGCTAGTTAAGAAAGGAGAAAGTGGGGGAAAAGGAATAGGAGAAAGCAGATGAAAGGGAAAAAGGGGAAGGAAAAAGGAAAGGAAAGGAAAAGCTGGTAAAGAAAGGAGAAACTGGAAAAAGGAAGAGGAGGAATGGAAAAGGAAGAGGAGAAAGCAGATGAAAGGGAAAAAGGGGACTTATACACTAGACCTTTTCAAAGAGGCGACTTTACTGAACCGGCGATACCTTTTAAAATAGGGGGTTTAAATAAGGGCTTGGTGGGCTGTCCTTTGTCCTTGTTCCTGTGTGTGCCCGCCGACGATTTTACTGCGCACTGAATGAGGGAGGGGGGGGTAGAGAGAGGGGGGGAGGGGGGGGCGTTGGTTGTTGCGCAGCGCAGTCTCGGCGGGGCTGGACTTCGCCGCGCTGGTCATCCTTGTCTCGCTAACTGATGCCACCCTTTTATGGACTGGCACTCCTCCCATCCCCCCCTCCCTCCCCCCTCCCCCTCTGTCTACCCCCTCTCCCTCCCCCCTTCTCCGTTTCTCCTTACCCCTCCATTGTAACGGTGTATATGTGTGTGTGTGTGTGTGTTTGTGTTTGTGTTTGTGTTTGTGTGTGTGTGTGTGTGTGTGTGTGTGTGTGTGTGTGTGTGTGTGTGTGTGTGTATCGATTTGCCTTACCAGACTTACCTGACCTATCTAATTACGATAAACTTCACCTCGCCGAATCGTGCAAGTGTGGCAATAATAATAATAATAATAATAATAATAATAATAATGATAATAATAATAATGTTTTTCTTTTCTCAAAAAAACAAAGTATGAGGAAGAAGTATGCAATAAAAACACACTAAGGTTGATTTACGACCTTGGCAAGACCGAATGATAATGATAATAATAATAATAATAATAATAATAATAATAATAATAATAATGAAAATAATAATATGTTAATATCACTTAATAAGGAAGTTTAGATATGACAGTTACATCGGAGTGGAGGTGGAGGGGGAGTGGAGGAGGTGGAGGTGGAGGTGGATCGTTATTTTGGAGGTGGTTGAGATAGTGGAGGTGATAGTGTTTTTAATGGCAGTGATGGTAGTGCTAAAGAGGAAGAGGAGGAGGAGGAGGAGAAGAGGAGGAGGCGAAGAAGAAGAGGTTGTCGTGTCGGAGGCTGATGGTGATGGTGTTGATGATAGTGACCGAGGTGGAGGAGAGGAGGGGATAAGGGGCTGTGAATGTAGTGGTGGTGATGGTGGTGGTATTTATATTTTATGGTGGAGCAGGTGGAGCAGTAAGAGCGGTGATGATGGTGATGGTGATGATAGGGAGAACAATAGTGGAGGTGCCGGACAGAGTAGTGATGGTGGGAACAATGGTAGAAAATGGTGATGAAGGTGGTTATGATGATGATGGTGATAGTGGTGAGGATTGAGTGTGGTCGCTGTGGTGGTAAACATGGAAACTTGGAAATGCAGGTAACAGAAAGTCTATCGGCTCATTACGTGGTGGTTATGATGATGATGGTGAGAGTAGTTGTGATGGTGATTGAGTGTGGTGGCTGTGGTGGTAAACATAGAAACTTGGAAATGCAGGCAACAGACAGTCTATCGGCTCATTACGAGATTGCCCGCTCTGGTTATTCAATCCACTCGACAGGTCACATCATACCCGCAGAACAGATGAGCGCGTCGGTATACAGTTCACTCCTGACGCAGCGAAATAGCGGTTGATTCAATTGTTAAAGAAGTTGATGGTATTCGCATTTACTACCACGGAAGGATTGTGGAAGTAATGATGAAGATGGTAGGCAAATTGTGGAACTGGTGATGGTGATGGGGGGTGGTGATGGTGGTGTTGCCGGTGTTGGAAGTTTTGGTAATGGTTTTTGAGATGGTTAAGATGGTAAATAGTAGAAGTAGTAGTAGTAGTAGTAGTAGTATAGTTGAGATGTGATGTTGATAGTAGCAGTAGTAGTGGTAGTGGTGGTTGTGGTTATGGTAATGGTACTGGAGATGGTTAAGATGATAAGTAGTAGAAGTTAGTAGTCGTAGCAATAATAGTAGTTGTGGTGGTAGTAGTCGTAGCAATCGTAATAGTAGTAGAAGTGGTGGTATTGGAAATGATTGGAATGGAGAGAGAGGTTGAGATAGTGATGTTGATAGCAGTAGTGGTAGTGGTGGTGGTGGTGGTGGTGGTGGTGTTGAACGGACGCATAACCTTGAGAGTCGCCTGAGGGAGGGAAGGAAGGCGGAGGGAGCGAGAACGTGGCCGCGGGACAGAGTTAAATGGCAACAACCCAGCGTGGAGGAGGAGGAGGAGGAGGAGTTAGTAGTCTCCTCGTGATGACCGCTGGCAGGCTGCTCCTCCGTGTCTCCCCAGCAGCCCCTCCCACTTTATTTATGGCAGGGTATCGGTGCCTTCTCCTCCTCCTCCTCCTCCTCCTCCTCCTCCTACGCAACGCAAATGGACCGAGAAGCAGCAGCAGTAGGGCGGGGCGGAGTGAAGTGGAGGAGGTGGAGTAGGAGGAGGAGGAAGAGGAGAAAGGGTGAGGAAGGATAGTGAATGGGGCGTGGTGTTGATGATGGTGGTGGTGGTGGTGGTGATGGTGGTGGTAGTGGTGGTGAGGGTATTAGACTTGCCCCAACTAATGTTTCTTACTTCCTCCTCTTCCTCTTCCTTCTCCTCCTCCTCCTACTCCTCTTCTATCTCCTCCTCCTCCTCCTACTCCTCCTCTTCTATCTCCTCTTCCTCCTCCTCCTTCTCCTCTTTCTCTAGCTTCTCTTTATTATTCATTCATTTCCCTACCCCACCATCGCTTCTCCTCCTCCTCCTCCTCCTCCTCCCCCTCCTCTTCTTCTTCCCTCCTCCTCCTCCTCCTCCTCTCAGTTTCCTTCTTAACCATTTACTTCGCCATTTTTCTCTTTTCTTTCTTCTACCTTCCCTTTTCTTCACCATCTTCATTCCCTCCTCTTCCTCCCTTCCCTTTCCTTTCCTTTCTCTCCTGCTCCTCTCCTTCTATCATTTTATTTCCTCTTCTCTCTTTCCTCCTCCCCTTCCTCCTCCTCCTCCTCCATATGATTCCTCCCCATGCTTCCTCCTCCACCCTTATCATCCACCCTTTCCCCTTCCACCTTCCTCAGCATCTCCTCCACCTCCTCCTCACCATGGGAGGTCGCCAGCTGACAGGTCCATGGGGGCATTACGACGCGGCCCCAGGGAGTGTATGGTCCCCTTGGGTAACGCACGGTCAGCTACGCATGTCGTGACCCTGGCTACGTGACCCCCGGTGACCTGCACGAAGGGGGGATTGCAGGGGGGAGGGAGGGAAGGGAAGGAAGGCTAGAGGTTGAAAGATGGAAGGAAGGAAGAGCGTAAGGAAGAGAAGAGAGGGAAGGAATGTTAAAGTCGAGAGATGAAAGGAAGGACTTGGAGGGAGAGAGGGAGGGAAGGGTAGAGGTGTAGAGATCGAGAGATGAAGGAAAGGAAGGACATACGGGAGAGAAGGAGGAAGGGAGAAGAAGAGGGGGAGAAAGAGGAAAGGAAAAGTCAGAGAAGGGAAGGAAGGACAAAAGAGACAGAAGGAGAGAGAAAGGGTGTTGAGGGAGGGAAGAAGGGAGAGGGAGAGGGATGGAATGATGTAAGAAAGGGAGGTATTGTGAAGGAGGGAAGGAGAGGGAGGGAGAAGGAGGGAAGAAAAGGAAAGGAAAGGTAGAAAGAGCAAAGAGGCGAAGGAGGAGGAGGAGGAGGAGGAGGAGGAGGAGGAAAGGGAGAACAAAAAAAAGTGTTAAGGTCAGGAAGTGAGAGAGAGAGGGACGGGAGGGAGGGAGGGAAGGGAGTGATGGAGGAAAGAAGTTTATGGAGGGAGGGAGGAATGGAGGTGATAAGGAAGGAAGGAGGGGGGGAGGGGGAGGGGAGGGAGGGTTAACTTGAGGTGTTGCAGCAGGAAGGCAAAAAAAAAAAAGGAATGGAAAAAAAAAAGGAAATCGAAGAAGGAAGGAAGAGGAGGAACGTGTCGTAATGGAGGAGGAGGAGGAGGAGGAGGAGGAAGAAGAAGAAGAAGAGGAGGAGGTAATGGAACAGGTGGAAGAGAGAAAGAGAGGGAGAAAGGAAGGAGAAAATGTGAAAGGAAGGGAATTAGACACACACAGAGAGAGAGAGAGAGAGAGAGAGAGAGGTCAGGTAAAGGGGTTTTATTTATTTATTTTTTGCTTCCTGGAGAAGATGTTTTTTGTATTGTTTGGTATGTATTTTTTGTCCCTCCTCTCCTATTATTGTTGTGGTACTGAAGGGAAGGTTAGACTCCCCTTGTGACGCAGTAGTAGCAGTAATAGTAGTAGTGGTAGTAGTAGTGGTAGTAGTAGTAGTAGTGGTAATGGTAGAAACAGAAGTAGTTTTGGGACGACGATGAATTATGCAGGTAAATAGTAGTAGTTGCAGTAGTAGTAATAGTAGTAGTAGTAGTAGTAGTAGTAGTAGTTGTTGTTGTTGATGTCGTTGAAGTTTTGTTGCCTGGCTCAGTGATATTTATACTGATAGTGACTCCGTGTGTGTGTGTGTGTGTGTGTGTGTGTGTGTGTGTGTGTGTGTGTGTGAAAATAATAATAATGGAGGGAAGGGGGTGTTTGATGTTTGATAATTTGTTTTTGTCGTTGAGATTTATTGAGGAAGAAGAAGAAGAAGAAGAGGAGGAGAAGGAGGAGGCGGGCAGTGTGTTGATTTAGGGGTTTCTGTTGCCATTGCTGTTGCTGTTGTTGTTGTTGCTGGTTTACTCCATATCCGTGTGTTGATAAGATCGCATTCGCTGTTTCACAATACCTCCTTTTTTTTTAGGGGGTCATTCATTTGTTACGGTGCCTTTGTTCGCCTCTGATTCGATTTGTTATGGAGGAAGAGGAAGAGGGAGCGAAGGAGGAGGAGAAGGAGAAGAAGAAGAAGGAGGACGAAGGAGTTGTACGAGGAGGAGAAAACGAAGAGTCAATTAAGATATCTAGAGTCTGGAATTTTCCTCTCTTATCTTATCTGCAATTTCCTCTCTTATCTCCATGTTGCTTAGTGGCCCTACAAGCCGAAGAATATAAGAAAATACAATAATACAAGACTGGAATACAGGAATAGAATACAAGAATAGAAATAATGAAACAATAAAATACAAGAATACAATACACTAAGAATTAAAAAAAGCCTAATAACAGCACATTGATGGACAAGCCGAAGAATATAAGAAAATACAGTAATACAAGACTGGAATACAGGAATAGAATACAAGAATAGAAATAATGAAACAATAAAATACAAGAATACAATACACTAAAAATTAAAAAAAGCCTAATAACAGCACATTGATGGACAAGCCGAAGAATATAAAAAATACAATAATACAAGACTGGAATACGGGAATAGAATACAAGAATAGAAATAATAAAACAATAAAATAAAAGAAGCAGAATACAAGAAGAATAAAAACAGGCCTAAGAACGGCACATTGATGGACAAGCCGAAGAATATAAAAAAAATACAATAATGCAAGAATATAACACAATACAAGAATAGAATACGAGAGTACTAATGAAGGCATACATTATTATTTTTTTTACGGTGACAGGAATGAAAAAAAAAATAAGCTGATCACTCCTAGAAATTAAAAAATAGCTGGTCCTAGAAATGAAAAAATGCTGTTACCGACAAGAAATTAAAGAAAAAAAATTAAGCTAGTCTAGAAATGAAGGGATAAGAAAATTAGATGTTCACCACCATTAATAAGATAGGAGGAGAAAGAGGAGGAGGAGGAGGAGAAAAAGAGAAAGGGAAAAAAAAACGAGGAAGCTGAAATAAATAAAAGAATCAGAAGAAAATTACAAGAAAAACACGAAGAAAGAAAAAGGACCAGGAGAAAACAAGAAGAAAAAGGAAATGGACGAGGAGGAGGAGGAGAAAAAGAGGAAGAAAGAGAAAAGAAAACAAGGAAGTCGACCGAATGAAAGAAGCGGAAGAAAATTAACAAGAAAAACACCAAGGAAAGGAAATGACGAGGAGAAAAACAAGAAGAAAGAGGAAAAGGACGAGGAGGAGGAGGAGAAAAAGAAGAGAAAGGGTAAAGGAAACAAAGAAGTCGACCGAATGAAGGAAACAAGAAAATTAACAACAACAGCACGAAGGAAGGAAAATGAGGACAAAAACAAGAAGAATAAGAAAATGGACGAGGAGAAAGAAATAGAAAGAAGAGAAAGAGAAAGGAAAAAGAGGAAGTCGACGAAATAAAAAGAAGCAGAAGAAAATCAACAACAACAAAGACAAGAAGCAAGAAAACAAGCAGAAAGGAAAAGGACGAGGAGGAGAAGAAAAAGAAGAAAAGAGAAAGGGAAAACAAAACTAGGAAATTCAAATAAAAACAGAAGCAGAAGAAAATTAACAACAAAAATAACGAAAACAAGAAGATAGCAACAACACATTTATACAGAAGCGGGAAAAAAGAGAAAGAAAGAAAGAAAGACAGATACAAATGAGACCATCACTCTCTCTCTCTCTCTCTCTCTCTCTCTCTCTCTCTCTCTCTCTCTCTCTCTCTCTCTCTCATTCCCCGTCAGAGCCACCTGCTTCTGCTGGCTAAGAGTGTGTGTGTGTGTGTGTGTGTGTGTGTGTGTGTACAGGGCAGTGCTCCCCTCTGTTCTTTCTTGTTTTCTTCTTTTCTTTATCTTTATCTTTCACGTGTCATCCTTGTGCTTTCTTTTCTTTCCTTGTTTTCTTTAATTTTCTCTTGTTTACTTTCTCACCTTTTTCTCACCTGCCTGCTGCTCTTTTTCCTTTCCCTTTTCTTTTTTTTTTGTTTCCTTTTATCGATTTGACTCTGTGTATGTGTGTATGTATGTATGTGTCTGTGTGTATGTATGTATGTGTGTATGGGTTTAATTAATATCTCCTCCCTTCTCTTGTATTCTATTTCTCTCTGTTTTGTGTGTGTTTGTTTTGCTTTCCCTCCTTGTTTACTTCGTTGGGTGAAGAGTTTGTATATATCTGGGTGAGTATAAACTGTTCCGACAATATATTCTCTCTCTCTCTCTCTCTCTCTCTCTCTCTCTCTCTGTTTTATTATTTCATGAGTTCATTGCGCCTTCCGTTCGCTTTTTTTCTCTCCTCCTCCTCCTCCTCCTCCTCCTCCTCCTCCTCCTCCATACAGACAATACACTTTCCTTAGAGTCTAGAATTTGCACACAATGTTTTTATCTTGTTTTTGTGTTTTCGTATCCAAGGACATCTATGGCCCTGTCTCTGTGTGTGTGTGTGTGCGTGTGTGCGTGTGTGTGTTGGGTTTTCCATAGATAAAAGAGGACTTCCTAGAATTGCCTCTCGTTTTCTTTTTGTTTTCTTCTTCCTCCTCCTCCTCCTCCTCCTCCTCCTCACGATGCTAATTTGTTTACGAAAGTCTTGCCATTTGACGTCACGCATTTTTCCTCTTCCGAGTACACTACCCTTCTCCTCCTCCTCCTCCTCCTCCTCCTCCTCTTTCTTCACCGGCGTCACCATTTTTCTTCTTCTCGACCTTATCTTTCCTGTCGTTTTCATTCTTTCTCTCTCTCTCTCTCTCTCTCTCTCTCTCTCTCATATTGTTTCTTCTATACGATTCTTTTCATCTCCCTTACCTCCTCCTCCTCCTCCTCCTCCTCCTCCAGACAACGCTACGATAAGTTTCCCACGACTTCATTAGGTGTGTGTTCGTTTGTGTGTGTGATTGTGAGAGAGAGAGAGAGAGAGAGAGAGAACCAGATCAACATGTGTATATTCTCTAACTATTATGATTTCCTTCTCTCTCTCTCTCTCTCTCTCTCTCTCTCTCTCTCTCCCCCCCCATCAACCCCACCTCCCCCCCCCTTTCCTCCTCGGTAACCCTTAACCTGACCAAGACTTCGGGCGTGGGAGCAAGTGGTCTCTCCTCCCTCCCCCTCCCCTCCCCCCCTTTCCTACCTCTCTTCTCTCTCCCTCCTCCTCCCTTTTCTCTCTCCCTTCTTAATCCCTCATGTATACATCTCTCCTTCTCTTCCTTCTCCTCTTCTTCTTCCCCTTTATTTACGTTGTTTCCTCCATTCATTTTCCCTCCATTTTCTTGTTATTCTTTTCCTCCTCCTCCTTCTCCTTCTCCTCCCTTCTTCCTTCATCCCTCTCGTATACTTCTCTCGTTCTCCTCCTTCTCTTCCTTCTCCTTCATACACTTTGTTCCCTTACTCATATTTCCTTCATTCTCTTCTTATTTTCCTCCTTCATCTCCTTCCTTCATCTTTCTCTTTTGCTTCTTCGTTTTTCCTCCTTCTCCTCCTCCTCCTCCTTGATTCGCTTTGTCCCTCCTCAGTTTCATCTTATTTCCCTCCTTCTACCTCTTTTATCAACTGTATTCGTCCTTCTCTTATTCTCCTCATTTTTCTCCTTTTGGTTCTTCCTCCTCCTCATCATCATCATCATTCTCCTTCATCCTCATCTTCCTCCATTCTCTTCCCCATACATTCATTCTCTTCTCTTTTTTTCTCATTTTTCTCATTCTGGTTCCTCCTCATTTTTCCTCACCCTCAAAAATTCCTCCCCTCACTCCCTTCCTCTAATTTCCCCTTCCTTCATTGTCTACTTTATCTCCCTCTTTTTCCTCCTTTTTAATCTTGGTTACTCCTCCTCCTCATTTCCATTCCTCTTTCCTTTATTTCCCTTCTTCCACCTCCTTTTTTTATTTCCTTCATCTCTCCCTCCTTTTTGTTTTTCCTTCTTATTCCTCCTCCTCCTCCTCCTCATCATCATCATCATCATTCTTCTTAAGGTCATCTGATGCTAATATTTTCTCATGTATCCCTCCCTCAATTTTCCATCCCATTACCCTTATCATCCCTCCCTCCTCCTCCTCCTCCTCCTCCTGCATCTTTTTTTTTCCCCTCCTCTTCCTTCTCATCTTGTTGTTGTTGTTGTTGATGGTGATGGTTGCAGTGTTGTTCTTAGTCGTCTTGTTCTTTTCCTCCTCCTCCTCCTCCTCCTCCTCCTCCTCCTCTTCCTCCTCCTCCTCTTCCTCCTCTTGTTGTTGTTGCTGGAGGTCATGGTGGAGGTTTTCAGTGTTATTATTTTTGCTCTCCTCCTCCTCTTCCTCCTCCTCCTCCTCCTCCTCCTCCTCCTCCTCCTCCTCCTCCTCCTGTTCCTCCCTGCTAAACACCTGCTCTCAGTGCCTCCGGGGAAAGGGTTAATGCCCCAGGTGATCGGTGTGGGAGTGGACAGGTGGGGGACACACACACACACACACACACACATACACACACACGCACGCACGCACGCACACACTCGGTCGGTTTCAATTCGCGTATCCTGTGTTTCTCCCCCCCCTCCCTTCTCTCTCTCTCTCTCTCTCTCTCTCTCTCTCTCTCTCTCTCTCTCTCTCTCTCTCTCCTTCTCCTCCTCCTCCTCCTCCTCTCCTTCTCCTCCTCCTCCTCCTCCTTATTTTCATTCCTATTATTATTTTTTATTATTATTATTATTGTTATTTTTCTTCTTTTATTATTCGTCTTTACAATGTTACCATCTCTTCATTTTTCCTCCTCCTCCTCGTCCTCCTCCTCCTCCTAACCTAACCTGACCTTATCCAATTTTTGTGTTGTTGGTGGTGGTGGTGATGGTGTTGTTGTTGTTGTTAGTGGTGGTGGTTGTGTTGTTGTTGTTGTTGGTGGTGGTGGTGGTTGTGGTGGTGTTGGTGGTGGTGTTAGTGGTTGTGTTGTTGTTGTTATTGTTGTTGTTGTTGTTGGTGGTGGTGGTGGGAACTGGGTCGCCGTCTACTGGTGTTGCGTCATTTATCATTTCCCTTTCCTGTCCCTATTTCGCCTAACAACATCTTCCCTTCCCTTCCCTTCCCTTCCCTTCCTCATTGCACAAGTTTACCTGTGTGTTCCCTTCCCTTCCCGTCATTTCCCTTTCATCAACCGCCTTACCTGTGTGCTCCCTTCCCCTCCCTTTCCTTTCTTTCCCTTCCCTTCCCTTCCCTTCCTCATTGCACTGGTTTACCTGTGTGTTCCTTTTCCTTCCCGTCATTTCCCTTTCATCAACCGCCTTCCCTGTGTGCTCCCTTCCCTTCCTTTCCCTTCCATTCCCTTCCTCATTGCACTATTTTACCTCTGTGTTCTCTTCCTTTCCCTTCATTTCCCTTCTTTTCCTTTCATCACCATACCGCCTTACCTGTGTGCTCCCTTCCCTTCCTTCCCTTCCCTTCCCTTCCCTTCCTCATTGCACAAGTTTACCTGTGTGTTCCCTTCCCTTCATTTCCCTTCTTTTCAATTCATCACTACCGCCTTACCTGTGTGCTCCCTTCCCTTCCCCTTCCCTTCCCTTCCTTCCCTTCGAAACCTTACCTTTTTACTTATCACTCCCCTTCCTTCCTCTTTATCTTTTTATCTTTACCTCACGCGTCTTCCTTCCCTTCCCTTCCCTTCCTTCCTTCCTTCCATTTCATATTTCTGCTTCTCATTTCCCTTCCATTTCCTTTTTACCTTTAGATCTTTACCTCACACCTCTTCTTTCCCTTCCTTCCTTCCTTTCACTTTCACTTTTTACCCCACGCTTCCCTTCCTTCCCTCTCTTCCTTCCTTCCATCTTACCTCATTGGCCTTCCTTCCCTTCCCTCCTTCCCTTAATCTTACCTATATTTTTTTGTTACTATCCCTCTGCCCCTTCCCTATCTCTCTCCACTATCACCCAGCCTCCCTTCACCTTCCCCCTTTTCCTCCCCTCTCCCCCTCTCACCTGCGTGGCCTACCCGTGACACCTGTTCTGTATACCTGGCGGAAGTGGCGGCTAATGATCCCTCGTGACTGACTTAACACCTGTGGGAATGTTTTACCTGCCGTGTTGCCGCCCCACGTGAGAGCAAGGTGAGGGGGAGGGCAGAGAGTGAGAGTGAGTGTGAGGGAGAAGTGTGAGTGTGAGAATGAGGGGAGGAGAGGGAGAGGAAAGAGTGTGAGTGAGAGGGAGGGTGAGAATGACGGATAAGTGAGAGAGAGAGAAGTGTGAGGAAGGGAGAGGAAGAGGAAAAAGTGTGAGAGGGAAGGAGAGGGAAGGGTGACTGGGATGAAGAGTAAAGATAAGGAAGAAGGAAAAGGAAGATGATGGGAATACGGAGAGATAAAGAAGGGAAGGATAGAAAAAAAAATAGAGAAGGAGGAGGGAATGGAGAGGGCTGTATGAGAGAGTGAGGGAGAGAAAAGAGAAAGTGAAAGTAAGGGAGAAAATGACAGATAAAAAGGGTGAGTGTGAGTTGAGAATGAAGGTGAAGGTGAGAATGGTGATGAAGATGGTGATGATGGTGATGAGGGGAGAGATGTTGATATGCATGGGTGTGTATGAACGGTGTGAGAAAGGGAGGGGAAACATGTAGGGGTATCAGAGAGAGAGAGAGAGAGAGAGAGAGAGAGAGAGAGAGAGCGCGCACATGTGTCACCGGGCCACCCTCACTCCACCAAGGACAAATTAGTCAGCCGGTCTTTCTTTCAGCTGTTGTTCTTTGTGTTCGTCTTAACAGATTCACGGAACAATAACCGTCACGAGTCACTGAACGGAGAAAAAATGTATTGCGACGTAGCGTTTTCTGAAGGTTAGGGGGAGGAGGAAGATGGGGAGGAATGGGGGGAGGAGCAAGAGAAGGAGGAGGAGGAGGAGGAGGAGGATGGGGAGGAATGGGGGGAGGAGCAAGAGAAGGAGAAGGAGGAGGAGGAGGAGGAGGATGGGGAGGAATGGGGGGAGGAGCAAGAGAAGGAGGAGGAGGAGGAGGAGGAGGATGGGGAGGAATGGGGGAGGAGCAAGAGAAGGAGGAGGAGGAGGAGGAGGAGGAGGATGGGGAGGAATGGGGGGAGGAGCAAGAGAAGGAGGAGGAGGAGGAGGAGGAGGAGGATGGGGAGGAATGGGGGGAGGAGCAAGAGAAGGAGGAGGAGGAGGAGGAGGAGGAGGAGGAGGAGGATGGGGAGGACTGGGGGGAGGAGCAAGAGAAGGAGGAGGAGGAGGAGGAGGAGGAGGAGGGGGAGGAATGGGGGGAGGAGCAAGAGAAGGAGGAGGAGGAGGAGGAGGAGGAGGATGGGGAGGAATGGGGGGAGGAGCAAGAGAAGGAGAAGGAGGAGGAGGAGGAGGAGGAGGAGGAGGAGGAGGAGGAGGAGGTAACAAAGGAGGAAAGAAGCAGAATAGAATTAGAAAGAAGGAAAATTATGAACAACAACAACTTAAAACCAACTAGCAACAACATCAACAACAACAAAAGCAAAACCCAAAACAAAAACAACAACGCTTCCAAAAACAGTCACCACTATATACCATCAAGAAAAAAACAAAACAAAAAACAATAACAACAAGGAAAACAGCAAAAGTGATAGCAAGACCCAGAAATTATACTGTAGGGAAACGATAAAGATTCAAGAACGGACTGAAGACATCACCGACAACAAAGAAGAGAAAGGGGAGGGAGGAGGAGGAGGAGAAGGAGGGGGAAGGGAGATACTGGAAGAAAGGTTCAGTAAGGAGAGGAACAATGAACAACACTTGACATCTAACATTTTTACTTCGATTTATTTTTTCTATCCAACCTTTTTTCCATAGTGTATTAATCGTCAACTTAATTTTATGAGGGACTGGCATAGGTAATTGATAGACACTCGCTGCACAGATATAACCTTGATCTGTTCTTAAGGGTGGCTTGTGTAGCATTTAACAAGTCGTTCGGTACCTCTAAGATCCGCCATCAAGGGAATCATCATAGCATCAGGGAACGGAGGTGGGGAGGTCAGAGGAAGGTGCTTCACAGTTGCATCAGAACAGGAGCTGAAGGGTGGAGCCGGGAACCCCTGTGACTGCCTGCCCCAAATACCAAGGTGTGCCGCTCCGTCAGGTGTCCACGCCCAGGAGGAGGGTCACCCGTGGACTTCCCTGGCACTACGTCTATCTTAGTTAATCAAGGAAAGGAAGTTAATCGAGTTCTAATGTTTTTCATGGTACAGAAGAACAGTCAAAAATGCCCCGCCACTACGTCTGTCTTATTTAATCAAGGGCTGAGAGAAGTATACAAAGACTGAAAAGGAAGTAAATCGGGTTCTAATGTTCTTGTTTTTTCACGTTCATGGCACAGAAGAAGAGTCAACCTTCCGCCATGCAGGGTCTTAAAACTACCCTCGGAAACGCACACAACTCTCACGACACCCTTGCCAAATGCCCAGCCGCTACACCTGTCTTAGGTAATCAAGGAAAGAAAGTTAATCGGATTCTAATATAATATTCTAATATAGAAATATACGTTATCAGTCTTTCCTTTACCCTTCAACCCACCACTCTTGTATCCATTCATCCCCCCCCCCCTCGCCTCCTTCGTTCATGGGGAGGCGGTGGCTGAACGGATAGCGAGACGGCCCCGCGTTCAGGAGGACGCGAGTTCAATCCCCGACCGGTGCCACCAAGCTGGGAATTTTCAGTCGCCGCCGAGTGGCTTAAAACTACCCACATGCTGTCCAGAAGACCACCTATCAACCCGGACTCTAGATTCTAGGATTACAGATGAGCTCCGGGAGGGCAGCATGAGCCAATGCAAGATGGCGCCACTATAAACACTCGCCTGCGCAGAACGAGCTGGGACGACCATCAGGCCCCACCGGGAAGAAGCCTTGGACCGACCATCAGGGATTCAGGATCCACCGGGAAGAAGCCTACCAAGACGTTAAAAAAAAAAAAAAACGCAAGAAATATCGTTATTAGTCTTTCCTTTACCCTTCAACTAACAACCACTCCTGTATCCGTTCATCCCCCCCCCCCCCCTTCGTCCTCTTCGTTCAACGCTAGAAATATACGTTATCAGTCTTTCCTGTAGTGATATTGCCGTCCGTTCATTCGTTCGTTGCTGTCGGTGATATATAAATAACATGTGACCGGAAAACGAGCGTGATATCATTGTTTCCCTGTTCTCACATCCCCTCCGTTTCTCCTTTAATAGTATTGCCGTATGATCCTCGCAGTCGACACTAGTATCTCTCTTTCAGCCACCTCTTTAGTTTCTTTTTGTGTGTGTGTGTGTGTGTGTGTGTGTGTGTGTGTGTGTGTGCCCTTGAGCTGTCTCCTTCGTTGTAAAAAAAAAAAAAAAAATAACTAACGTGAACATGTGCTTAGCGGCGCGGCCCGTGACCCAAAAACGCGGGTGATGAAGCAACGTCCCTCGTGTGGTGGTGTTACGTGTAAGGTCGTGACCACGCGTGTGTCTCGGTGGAGGGGCAGGCGTGAGGGACCCCGGCACACCCTCCTCCGGTATTACTCGTGTGTGTGTGTGTGGAGCCTTGTTTGTGTTGTGTTTCGCCATTCTTTTGATGTTTGTTAATAAGTGGGTTTAAAATGCTGCCGACACTATTAATTTGAATGCTATGATAAAAATAATGCAATAATAATAATGATGATAAGAATAACAACACCAATGCAACTATTAATACTGCTGCTACTTCTAATGATGATGATGATGATGATGATACAACTACTACAACAACTACTACTACTACTACTACTACTACTACTACTACTACTATTACTATTACTATTACTATTACTATTACTACTACTACTACTACTACTACTACTACTACTAATAATAATAATAATAATAATAATAATAATAATAATAATAATAATAATGCTAATCCGATTTTCATAGTATACGATTGCTCTCATTAACATGTATGACCTGCAGCGTATCATGAATGTGTCTGGCTGCCGTGATTACATTATTATTGCAGTTACAACTTTAGCTTAATTAGTATGCATGTGAGAGGTGTAGCGTGCGTGGTAACCCGATACTTTATTATTATTATGATTGGAGGAAGTGGATGAGTGGAACAAACTATTTATAAACGCCCATGTTGTTAGTGGAAGTATAATCATTGAAGGTTTTGAAATTGAGGTTAGGTTACGTTGAATATTGACTGCCTATGACTTGAACGCTTGCAGGAGGAGAGTAAGTATATCAAGACATCTCCTCTCTGTTCGAATCTGACCCTCTCTTTCGATTGCTCTCCCTCTCTATAAACGCCCATGTTGTTAGTGGAAGTATAATCATTGAAGGTTTGAATTCGAGGTTAGGTTACATTGAATTTTGACTGCCTATGACTTGAACGCTTGCAGGAGGAGGGTAAGTATATCAAAACAACACCTCTCTGTTCGAATCTGACCCTCTCTTTCGATTGTTCTCCCGCTTCTATATTTACGTTTTTGTTTTTGTATTGAGGTTACATTGAATTACGACTGCCTACGACTTAAACATTTTCGAGAGGGAAGTATCAAGACACCTTTCCAATCGAATCTGATCCTCTCTTTTGATTGTTCACCTTCTCCTATATATGCGTTTTTGTTTTTTGTATTTTTTAGCCACCTCCTTTATTGTAAAAAAAAAAAAAAATAGAAAATTGACTCGGTAGTTGATTGATCCTTTTTTTTCTTTTTTTTGTATAGATGAAAAAAAAGTGGGGAATTTTTTTTTTTTTTTTTTCTGGAAATTTGATCACTGTTAATTATCAAAGGAAAAGTTGTCATGTGTGGGAGTTGACTGACCATTCGTTTTTTTTTCTTTACATTTTCTTTCCTAATTTTTCGTCTTTTCTTTCATTTCATATTTTCTCTTGTTTTTTTTTCTTTACTCGTCTCGTTTCTCTTCTCCATTCTTCTCTTCCTTTCTCTTCTCTTCCCTTCCTTTCTCTTCTCTTCTTTTTTCTTCCTTTCCTTTCTCTTCCCTTCGTTTCTCTTCTCTCTTCTCTCTTCTCTCTTCTCTCTCTCTTCTCTCTCTCTCTCACGAACACTCAAGTTCCCGGATGTACAGATAACGTGACTTCGCTGCCCCTCTGCATAAAAAGAAAAGAAAAGAATAAAAGTCGTATTTTAAGTTCCGCGAAACCGCATAATCCGGGATCAGATCGTTCACCCATAGCTGTAAAAAAAATGTAAAAAAATGGTAAAAATTGAAAAGTAGTAAAAATAATAAATTGTCAAGTGGCAGAATAGTAAAAATAGTAAGATCATAAAAACTAGTAAAAATTATAAAACAGTAATAGTAGAAAATAGTAATAATAATAATAGTTAAAAAATAATACAAAATAATAAGTAATGAATATAATAACATAGTGGAAATACAAAAAGTGAAGCAGTAAAAATTTAAAATAAAGGAAAATACATCATTAATATTTCTAAGGACGAGTCACCATACTTACTTAAAGGCAACATGTATTACCTATTCACCCGGGGTTGTTTACCTCGGCAATCAGTAAACAAACAAGCAAGAAAATGGTGAAATATTTGGAAGGGGAAACTCACCAGTACCAATAAGGTCACTATGTCAAAAGGGGAAACGGCCTATACCCAACCTTCCTGACCTTTCCCTGACACCTTGATCCCTTACACCACCAGCAGGCCCTTATACTCCTCCCTCCCCCCTACCCCCTCAACCAGTGACCTTGACCTGATCGGCTCACGTTCCCAAAGTCGTATGCCAGTTAAAAAAGGTCGGAAGTCTTGGGTAGTAGATAGGTAGATGACACCAGATGTCTATATAATGAGGTGGTGGTGGTGGTGGTGGTAGTGGTGGTGGTGGTGATGTATGTATGTGACTTCTCGTATAGTGAAAGTGATGGTGATGATAGTGATGATGATGGTGTTGGTATAGTTGAGAAGAGAGAGAGAGAGAGAGAGAGAGAGAGAGAGAGAGAGAGAGAGAGAGAGAGAGAGAGAGAGAGAGAGAGAGAGAGAGAGAGAGAGAGAGAGAGAGAGAGAGAGAGAGAGAGAGGAAAAGGATTAGAGAATAAAAGGAGGATTAGGCGGAGAACAAATATAGTTAAGATGAGGTAGAGACTGGAACTATTAAGATTCCAGGAGTGGTTTCCTTTCCACAAGCTAATCCACTTAAACCTCAATTACTCATTTTTAAAGAAAGGGAAGGAAACTTAATACTCTTGCCTTCCATTCTGTATTCATTTCTTTCCTTCTTATTTTTTTTTTCCTTTCTAACATTTCTTTCCTTTACTTCCTTATTTCCTCCATTTCTTCATCCCTTTCTTCCTTCACCCACTTGCTAATTCCTTTTTTTTTCCATTTATTTCTCTTTCCTAACTAATCTTTTTTTTAATCTCCTTTCTATCTTCTTTCTTTATTTCCTTACCTTTTATTTTCTTCTTTCATCGTTTTCTTTATTCATTTTTCTTTCATTTCGGCATTAATTCATTTCCTCTTTATGACCTTTTATAAACTAACCAATCAGTCAACCACTTCTATATCCGTTCACCTCCACCTCCTCCACCTCCCTCCACATCCCCTCATTGTTTGACCTTTGTGACCTATATCAATCCTGTCTCTGACCTTTCCTGTGCTTGTATTAATAGATGGATGCATTGATAGCTAACGAGAGTATTGTTATCGGAGAGAAAAATATATACACACTCCCAGAACAGGATATGCAGCAACCCGTTTTCTATTAATAAATCGGCAACCACATCCCGTTTTCCGTGTTCAGGTTATCGCTTTTAAGTCATCGTCGTTCGTGGTGGTTCTCGCTTTCCTTGTGTTCGTGGGGGGCGCCAGACAGACAGACAGACACACACACAAACATACCGTGGTGTAAACGGAAGCGTGACAGCAATATCCGGTCTCGGGCCTGCTCACCTGCCCCCCCCCCCCCCCCCCTCCCCCCCTTGATTAACCTTACCTGCTTTTCGGTTCCCACACTTACCTGCCCCCCTGCGAAGCTTATCCCTCCCCCCCCCCTCCCACCAACAAACCTTCGCAACCCTACTCTCCCACCTTCCACCTTTCCCACTAACCCCCAGGATGTAACGTTGCTCAAGTATACACCCCCGAAAATCATAAGGCGCTCCTCTCTCTCTCTTTTTTTTTTTTTTGTTTTTTTTTTTCCTACTTCGTCGCCACTCCTTCGACCACTCCCTCGTCGACGTCTCTTACTTCACTCCTTACTAAACGGACTAAAATCATTCATATCTGCGTTTCACTCCTTGGAAAGCTGACTAAAATCACGTTCTTATGTTCTTCTTATCTTCTTATATCCAAGTTTCCTGATGGCAACAAAATAGGTGGAAAGGCTCTCACGGTGACCGATCGTAAACTCACCCAAAAAGGACCTCGACCGTATTACTCAGTGGTCCGAAAAGTGGCAAATGTCTCCCAGCGTTTTACAAGTGTTGGTTACTTTGCCGAGACTGGAGTGAATTGAAGGTTGCTGTTTGTAGGTATATAGATCGAATGTTTTAAACTGTTCTGTATAGGTCACTAAAGTACTGGCTTGCATATTATAATTTCTCCTCCCGAAATTGACTTCTTTCGGGCGTTCTTTCGGGCGCTCCTCTCTAATCTTTTTAGGGGCAGTATGTAACGGGCTTTTTTATCACTATTGCTTTCTTTTTTTTTAAGCCCTCGACTGTCTCCTTTGCTGTAAAAAAAAAGGTTGAATTAATAAGCAGACTGATGTGATATACGCCACCGAGTTTCTGTTGCCTGGTGTTATGTGTTTCTATGGTTACTCTTCCTCCTCCTCCTCCTCCTCCTCCTCTTCAAGTGATGCAACACCAACACTCACAGGCGTCTTAGATTGTTTAGGAAGAGGGTTCGAGTCCCCCTGCTCTGACATCCTCTTCCTTCCTCTCCCCCACTTCCCACGATTCCCTCCTCTTCCTTTCCTCTTTCCCACCCCCTGCTCTCTCCTCTTCCTATCCTCTTTCCCTCCACCACTACCACCACCACTACCAATAACAACTACAACAACACTATTTGCTTCCTTCCTTGTTTGCCTGCTCTTATTTTCTTCTATCTTATTTTCTTCACAATCTTCACTATTATGCTTGTTATCTTTCTCCTCATTCTCCTCCTCTTTATCCCTTTCTCTTTCCGGGTTCTCCTCCTCCTCCATTGTTATTCTCCTTTCCTCCTGCCTCTTCCTCTTTCCCTCCATCAGTATGCTGCACGTGAGGTTGTTCTTTGACCTTCCTTCTCTGTCCTTCTGATTTTACTCGGCTTCTTTATTATAATTTCCTTCTTATTCTCTTCCTCATTCGACAGCGGAGAATGTCGTCATATCATTGCTCTCTGTTTGTCTGTCTACCTGCTTGTCTGTGTCTGTCTGTCTATCTATCTGTGTCTGTCTGTGTCTGTATTATATTCCTCATTAGATGGCGAACTGCAAACACCTTCCCATCGGTCTGTCTGTCTGTCTGTCTGTCTACCTGTCTCTGCCTGTGTTTCTACCTGTTTGTTTCTGTCTGTTTTGTCTCTGTCTCTTCATATATCTATCTGTGTGTCCGTCATTCTGTCTGTTTCATACTTGTCCGTCTGTGTGTGTGTGTGTGTGTGTGTGTGTGTGTGTGTGTGTGTGTGTGTGTGTGTGTGTGTGTGTGTGTGAGGAGGAGGAGGAGAGCCAAGGAGGAGGAGAACACGCGAGCAGGAAGAGGCGAGAGAAGATCCTGAGGGTAGGACATCATTAGTAGGATGCTGGAGAAAAGAGGGATGCTGGAAAACCGGGGGTGGGGGGGTGGGGGGATGAAAGAACCAGGAAGGGAGAAGAAAGAGAAGAGGGAGGAGAAGGAAAGTGAGGAAGAAGAAAAAAATATATAAGTGCGTAGGAGGAGGAGGAGGAGGGAAAGAAGTTAGCTATTCTGTGTTATCTTTGCAGGAGGAGGAGGAAGAGGAAGAAGGAAAGGATGTCTGGAATAAAGATGAAGAGGAGGAGGAGGAGAGAAGGTTGTGTATAATGTTTCATCCCATAATGCATTTTTTTACATTATCATTCTCTCTCTCTCTCTCTCGTGCAGGTCATAAGCATTTTCCCGTTTTCTTTCGTTTGTTGAAGGAGGAAGCGATGTCACGTTATTTTATTTGAGAGAGAGAGAGAGAGAGAGAGAGAGAGAGAGAGAGAGAGAGAGAGAGAGAGAGAGAGAGAGAGAGAGAGAGAGAGAGAGAGAGAGAGAGAGAGAGAGAGAGAGAGAGAGAGAGAGAGAGAGAGAGAGAGAGAGAGAGAGAGAGAGAGAGGTAACAGGAGACTTCGTGGTCGATCGCAAAACTGTACCGTTGTTTTGTTTGTTTGTTTTTCCTTTTCTTTCTTTTCACACGAGGTATTTATTTTCTTTGACCTTATTTTGTTCTTTCTTTACCGGCTGAGCTTAAAAATACGATAATGGCCTTGATTAGTTGTTCTGTTTTGCATTTTACTCTCTCTCTCTCTCTCTCTCTCTCTCTCTCTCTCTCTCTCTCTCTCTCTCTGACACACACACACCCTAAACACCCTCACCGCCATGAAGAAAGAAAATACCCAACAAGTTTTTTTTTTACCCTCATGATCGGGTATCAAGGATAATTTGGGATGAGGGAGGGAGGGGGAAGGGAGAGGGGACTGAGTTGGGGTAAGGGGGTAGGGGAGTGAGATAAGGAGGTGGGAGGAGGTTTGTGAGGATTGAGGAGGAGGGGAGAGAGAAGATTGAGTAGGGGGAGGGGAGCAGGTTGAGGGATTGAGGGAGAGGGGGAGAAGAAGAGTAAATTGGGGGAGAGGGGAGAAGGTTTAGAGAGGGATCTGGGGAGGGGATTTGTTGTTGGGGAGTAATGCAAGGGGGGGTGGGGTAGTTGGCGTCGTATCCTAGAGATGGGGGAGGGGGAGGGGGAGAGGGAGGGGTATAGAGGTGGAGCAGGAGGGGGGAGGGATTGTCTGTCAAGGGGTGGAGGGGAGGGGGGAGGGGAGGGGGGACTAAGAGTGAAGACCAGTGACCAACCACCCCGCGTTTTAAGTATGCACATAGAGGAATTTGGCTGCCATCCGAGAGAGAGAGAGAGAGAGAGAGAGAGAGAGAGAGAGAGAGAGAGAGAGAGAGAGAGAGAGAGAGAGAGAGAGAGAGAGAGAGATTGGTAGGATTAAAAAAGAAAACATGAAAGAAAGTATTGGTAAGAGAGAGTTAGAAAGTTGGGTTAGGAGAGAGATGAGATGAAGCAAGGCAAGGCAAGGCAAGGCAAGGCAAGGTAAGTGAAGGTAGGGTAAGCTGATAGGGAGGAGGAGGAGGAGGAGAAAGACGAAGAGCGAGACAAAAGGAGAACAGACAAAAAGGAAAAATAAAACATTGAAAAAAAGAAGTCAACTTAAATAAAGCAAAGTCAAAGAGGATAAGAGGAACAAGTGAAAGGGAAGGAAGTCAAGAGGCGAGTAAGAGGAGCAAAGAGGAGTAAGAGGAGGAGGAAGAGAGGGCAGGGAGGAGCCACTCATTTACCACCTGGGCACACCAAGAGGAGGGAGGAATAAAGAGGAGGAAGAGGAAGAGGAGGAGAGGGCAGGGAGGAGCCACTCATTCACCAAGAGGAAGGAGAGCAAGGGAAGTAAAGTGGAGTAAGAAGAGGAGGAGAGAGCAGGGAGGGACCGCTCATTCACCACCAAGAGGAGAATAAGAGGAGTAAAGAGGAGTAAGTGGAAGAGGATGGAGGACATAGAGGAGCCACTCATTCACCACCAAGAGGAGAATAAGGCGAGTAAAGAGGAGTAAGAGGAGGAGAAGGTATTGACAGGGAGGGGCAGCTCTCATTCACCACCTGGGCACCACCAAGAGGAGAGTGAGAGGAGCAAAGAGGAGCAAGAGGAGGAGAGGGCAGGGAGGGATCGCTCATTCACCACCTGGGCACACCATTCACCTGTGTAACGTAAGACCCGTCCGCCCACGCCCTCGCCCACACCTGAGCTGCCGTGTGTGTGTGTGAGTGTGTGTGTGTGTGCCCGACGTCGCCTCTCCAGTGTTGGGCAGCCTCTTGTTGGGTGAGGGACTCCGCCAGGGCCTCCTTCGATACGCGGCGTCAGGAGGTATGCGTTTGTGAGACTGAAGAGTGGGGAGGAGGAGGAGGTGGAGGAGGAGGGAAGTGTGGAGTGTGGTGTCTTTTTTCTCTCCCTCCTCCTCCTTTTTCTCTTCGGCAGGAGGTGTACCTTTGTGAGACTTGAGATTGGGTGGAGGTGTGGAAACATGAGGAGGAGGAGGAGGAGAAGAAGAAGAAGAAGAAGAAGAAGAAGAAGAAGAAGAAGAAGAAGAAGAAGAAGAGAGTAAAGAGTGTTGTGTTGGATTCTTTTTTTCTCTCTCTTTCTCTCTCTCGTTATCTTCTTCGTGTGAGACTTGGAGGGCTGGAAACATGAAGAGGAGGAGGAGGAGGAGGAGGAGGAGGAGGAGAGTGGAGAATGTAGTGTTAGTCTCCTTTTTCTCTTCATTAACCTCTTCGTCAGGAGATTCAGAGTCGGTGAAGGACTGGAAACATGAGGAAGAGGAGGAGGAAGAAGAAGAAGAAGAAGAAGTAAAGGTGAAGGAGGAAGGAAGAGTGTAAGGAGTCTGTGATATCCTTTTCTTTTTCTCCCTATTATCCTCTTCGTCAGCATGTGGACCTTCGTGAAACTCAGATGAAGAAGAAGAAGAAGAAGAAGGAGAAGTAGAGGAGATGAAGAAAGTGAAGAAGAAGGAGGAATAAGTGTAAGGAGTCTCATATATCCGTTTCCTTTCCCTCATCTTCTTTTCCCTTCGTCAGGAGTTATACCTTTGTGAGACTGAGCAGGTGAAGGAATGAAGATAGGAGGAGGAGGAGGAGGAGGTGAAGGAAAGAGAAGGACGCAGTGGGTGAAGGAATGAAGATTGAAGGAGGAGGAGGAAAGAGAAGGACGCAGTGGGTGAAGGAATGAAGATTGGAGGAGGAGGAGGGGGAAAGAGAAGGACGCAGCGGGTGAAGGAATGAAGATTGGAAGAGGAGGAGAAGGAGGTGAAGGAAAGAGAAGAAGAAGGAAAATCTGTAAGGCATTTGTGGTATCTGTTTCCTCTTACCTCCTCCTCCTCTTCCTCTCTTTCGTGGTCTTCCGTACTGGCTAAAGGGACAGATTGAAGAGGAACTGAAAGAGGAAGAAGAGGAGGAGAGAAAAGAGGAAAGAAGGGAAAGACTAAAGTATTTGTGGTGTGAGTTTCCGTTTACCTCCGTCTTCTTCCCCTTCTTCATGGTCTTCTGTAGAGGATGAAGGGAGAGAGGGAAGAGGAAGAGGAAGGAAGAGAGGAAGGGAGTCGTTGTGTTGGTTTGCATTTTTCTTCTCGTTTTATCCCTTCGTTTTCTTCTTCCTCTTCTTCGTGGTGTTCTGTAGGGGAAGGAAGGACAGCTTGGAGAGAAGAAGGAGGAAGAGAGGAAGGGAGTCGTTATGTTTGTCTTCTTCTACCTTCCTCCTCTTCTTCCTCTCCTTCGTGGTGTTCTGTAGGGGAAGGAAGGACAGTTTGGAGAGGGATGAAGGGGAAACTGAAGAAGGAGGAGGAAAAGGAGAAGAGAAGAGAGGAAGGGAGTCGTTATTTTTGTCTTCTACCTTCCTCCTCTTCTTCCTCTCCTTCGTGGTGTTTTGATGTGAGATAAAGGGATAGTGTAGAGGAGGAGGAGGAAAAGGAGGAAAAAGAAGGAATAGAGTAAGGAATTCGCGGGTTTTGGTCTCCTTTTTCCTCCTTGTTTTCCTCTCCTTCGATGTGTGTGTGTGTGTGTGTGTGTGTGTGTGTGTGTGTGTGTGTGTGTAAGCCTGTAAGCCCATTAATTGTTTGTTTGTTTGCTTCCTGCCCTTCCGTTTATATCCACCACCACCACCACCACCTCATTGCCCGGCGTCCCAAAAAAGTGTTCACGTCTCGGCCGCCTTCCTCGCATAAGTGACTTCGAAAGATGAGGCGAGGCGACGTGCGAGGTGCTGGTGTGTGTAAAGGGAGTGTGGGAACGGCCCCTGTGTGTGTGTGTGTGTGTGTGTGTGTGTGTGTGTCAAGTGCTTTCTATGTGGTTAATCTACTGAATGCCTGTGTGTGTGTGTGTGTGTGTGTGTGTGTGTGTGTTCAGTGGGTCAGTGTGCTGCTGTTGCTGGTTAAGGAAGGAGAAGCAAACACCGGGAAGATAAAGGAAGGAGGAGGAGGCGAAGAAGAAGAGGAGGGAATGCATAAGAAGGAGTAGCAGGAGAGGAGGAAGTTTCAAGAGGAGAGAAGGAGAAGGAGGAAGGGAAGGAGAGCATGAGGAAGGAGGCGAAGGAGAGGAGTGTGTGCATGAAAGGGCGGTCGGACGGGATTCAGAAGGCATGCGTGTGTCTAGCGGGACTTCGCATGCATATGGAAGAGCTCGGAGGGAGGGCAGCGGGACGAGTCAACGGAGGTAGTGTGGAGAGTAGTAGAGCGGGGGCCAGTTTTAGGGCCATAATAATCTCCGTTCGTTCAGGGCAGCCAGGATTCCATTGTTCAGTGTTTGTTTATTTGTTTAGGTGTACTATGCAAGGGGGTTTGATTAGCATTGTGTTGTTTGGCGGGAGTGTGGAGGGCGGCGAGGGAGGGAGTGTCGAGGGCAGCGGGGGGGGGGGGGGGGGTAAAGGGTAGCGTGGCGGGGTAGGGGCGGGAAAGGGCTGAGGTGAGACAAGTAAAGGGGTTGTTATATTGGGCAAATTTTCCGTGGATCTTCAGTCAAACCACGATTTCCGCTGGCGTGGCTCTCTTATTTCCGTGGTTTTCTGACGTGTCCACGATCTTCCAAAGCTACGGTAGATTTCACTGAAGGACGACGGTATTACTCACCATCATCATCAGCAACAATAACAAGAAACAAATGAGAACCTCGCTAGCGGAAATCGTGGTTTGACTGAAGACCCACGGAAAATTTGCCCAGTGTAATAGCCCCTTTAAGCCGTCGACATGATCACCACCTCTTGAACTGAACTGATACACTGATACTCTCGTCCGGGCCGCTCCTGTCACCTTTGTCGGGGCCTGTTCTCGGAGGGCACTTGTTTTTGTTCGGCCTCTGGAATTACCTAACCTCGTGTCGCCCTAAATTAGTCTTATCACCCTTGAAGTCACGTCTGTCGTAAATTACCATCGCTACCTTGAACCACACTTGACTCACCCCGTTGTCACCCCAAATTACCGTTACCGCTGCCCTATCGCTACCCTCGACTCACCAATATGCACCCTAAATATTCTGAGTTACCATGTCACCCTAACTCACCCTTATGGTATCCCCAAATCACCCTTGAATTACCTTTATGTCACTCTAGATTACAATTGGTACCTTAAATCATCTCACCCTAAATCACCTTTCAGTTCCCCTTGTCACCCTTGCGTCAGCCTTATGTAACCTCTTATGGCAGCCTTGAGTCAGCCAGCGTTCAGTGCCTCGCCTTCACAGCCCGGGGAGGTGCAGGAAGACAGCAAGCAAGGCAGGCAGCGGGGCGACACTCAAGCATGTGGCAGCACAGTAACGCGACGGGGCAGTGGGCGACCCTGGCAGGCACGCGGGGTTATCTACTGGTGGTCTCTTAGGGCTGTATTTTAAGACACCGTCGCTTCTCACATCAACTATTTCTAAAGATCAAAGAGGGAATCAATCGGGTTTTCATGAGTGTTTTTTATGGTTCATGGCACAGAAGAAGGGTCAGACTACCACCAGGGTCATAAAACTACCCCTGGAAAGCCCTACAGCTCCTACGAAAGCCATGTCAAATATGTGAACTTGGGCGACGAAATGTTTTAAAATACGACCCTAGTCCCCCGCTTGACACCATACGCCGCTGCCTCTCTATCGTGCGGGGAGGAATGGTGAAGCCTCAGTAGGGCGATTATCCCCTTTCGACGTCTGCAAGAAGCCCCGCTGGATGCTTAAGTGAATAGGCAGCTCAGTTGGGCGTGGTGAAGGCGGGGGAGGGGGAGGGAGGGGGATGTTGCCGTGTGTTGTGTGAACCCCGCCGCTCTCCTTATAATCATGGCGCGTGTATGGGGACGGAGTGAGGATGGGAGGGAAATACTCGGAGGTGAGGGGAAGGACGGAATGAGACAGTGAGGGAAGAAGGAAGGGGACAGTAAGGGAGATAAGGTAAGGTAAGGTAGAAGAAAGGGGACAGGGAGGGAAGGAGGGAGGTAACACAGCTGGAGGTGAGGGGAGGAAGGAATGGGGCAATGAGGGAAAGAAGGATAGGGACAGTAAGGAAGGGAGATAAACAGCTGGAGGTAAGGGAGAAGAAAGGGGACAGGGAGGGGAGGAGGGAGGTAACACAGCCGGAGGTGAGGAGGGAAGAAAGGGGAAACGAGAAATATAAGAAATAGCTGAAGAGGAAGAAGATGAGAAAAAAACAGAAAGGACAAAGAAAAAAACATAAGATATTGACTGTGGAAAGTAAAAATCAACAAAAATAGAGAAGTTACAGGAAGGAATGTAACAAAAAAAAGGAAAAGAAAAAGATGAAAATAACAATCATCAAAAGGAGTAGGCAAGGCATAGACACCAAGAGAGAGAGAGAGAGAGAGAGAGAGAGAGAGAGAGAGAGAGAGAGAGAGAGAGAGAGAGAGAGAGAGAGAGAGAGAGAGAGAGAGAGAGAAACAAAACAAAACAAAAAAGGAAAAGACGCACTATAGGAGACAATCACACGAATTTGACACGAAAAAGAAAAGAAAAGAAAAGAAAAGAAACTCGGAAATGCAGAGAATGATTACAAACAGAGAAGTGGTTTGAACTTTACGAAACAGAACCGTTGTAGAATAATAAGACAAGGGGAAGTGAAAATTGACTCCCCACCCCCACCCCACCACACACACACACACACACACACACACACACACACACACACACACACACACACACACACACACACACACACACACACACACACACACACACACACACACACACACACACACACACACACAGACAAGCACACAGATCAGGGAAGGCACGAGGAGGAATGTGAAGAGAACGCGGAAGGAGAAAAGAAAAGGCAATCAGAACGGGAAGGGAATTTAAAACCACAATAAACGAGAAGGCATGAGAAGGAAGGCAAGAAGTAGTAAAAATAGAAGAGAAGAAGGAAGGAATGAGAGAACAGACAGAAGTATATTGACGCTGAGGAATTAAAATTAACATACGAAAGAGAAGCCACAAGAAGGGATGTTAAAATTAGCTGGGAGAAAAGACAGGACAAGGAAACTAAAGATATTGACAATGGGAAATTAAAAAAAAGAAAAGAAAAGGCAAAAGAAAATGTTGTAAGAAATAGCTTAAGGAGAAGAAAAGACAGAACAGGAAAACTAAAAGATTGTGTGGAAAGTAAAAAAAAAAAAATCAACAAAAATATAGAAGGCACAAACAAACAAACAAAAATTAAGACAGGAAAAAGAGAAAGAGAAAGAAATAACTAACAGACATCAAAGAGAGAATAAAATTAATAACAAAGAGCACACGAAGGAAGGAATGTAAGAAAGACAGAACTAAAGGAGAAGAGAAGGAGAGACGAGAATGACACTAAAAAGAGAGAAAAAGAGACAAAAATAACACGAAATAAATGCAAAAAAAAACGGAACTGAAGGAGAAGAGAAAAAAAAGACAGACAGAAGAAAGAATGTAAGAAAGAAAGAAAGAACTGAAGGAGAGAAAGAGAGACGAGAATAACACTAGAAAGAATGTTAGAAAAAAGGAACAGAAGATTGCAAAAAAAGACGAACGACAAGAAATAATAAATGAAAGAAAAAAAAGAAAAAGAAGAGGAAAAAAAGACCAAGAACAACACAAAAA
>NC_066535.1:14530352-14532852 GCF_024679095.1 Eriocheir sinensis | reverse complement strand
ACCTCTCCTGCCCTTTCTTAATATCACCTTGGACGGTCATGTCTTATCCAACTCGATATGTTTGTCTGTCTGTCCTGCGCCGCGTGGATAAGTTCGTTGACGTTCAGTTCCCTCCCCTTCGCGGCCTCCTCCTCCTCCTCCTCCTGACTCCTCCTTCCCTGTTTAGCTTAGTTTCTGTTTTCCTCTCCCTTGCTTGTGTGGGTTCTGTTTACCGTCCTCCCCAGTTCTTCCTGCGTGCTTCCCTCCTCCTCTGTTTGCTCTTAAAGATTTGAGTATACCACTGCTGCCCTTCCTGTTGTTTTCTCTCTCTCTCTCTCTCTCTCTCTCTCTCTCTCTCTCTCTCTCTCTGTATTGCTGCCAAATGCTTCCCTTCCCTTCCCATCCCTTTCCTCCTCCTCGTCCCTTCACCTCTCTCTCTCTCTCTCTCTCTCTCTCTCTCTCTCTCTCTCTCTCTCTCTCTCTCTCTCTCTCTCAAATATTTTCCCCTTTTTTCCCTTTCGCTCCGTTTCCTTCCCCCTTTGTCATGTCACCTTTAGCCTCCTCCTCCTCCTCCTCCTCCTCCTCTTGTTCTTGTCTCGCTGACGTTGGCCAGCAGGCAGGTAGCATCCTTTGACGTTGCTGAGAGAGAGAGAGAGAGAGAGAGAGAGAGAGAGAGAGAGAGAGAGAGAGAGAGAGAGAGACTATTCTAAAGGACATGGGAATTTAGTTATAAGTAGATAGATGTAAAACGAGAGAGAGAGAGAGGGGGGGGGGGGCAGCAGGCTAGACTATTACTGTCCCAAAATTGGTGGAGGATTTCTCAGGGGAACATGTTGAAGGTCCTCCTCCCTCTCCCTCTCTCTCTTTCACTCTCTCACTCTCACCCTCCCTCCCCCTGTGCTTGCGTCAGTAGCCTAAGTCCGTGGGCGTGGACGTGGGCGTGGGAGGGTGCTTGAAGGGTTGCCGCGGGGACCTCTCGTTGTCAGCGTCCGTGATCAGCGCTTTGACGGATTTGACTATGCTTTTTTTTTTTATTAGGATGCGTTGGGCTATTTTCGGAGGGAGATGTATTGGGCTATTTTTCTGAGGGGAATGTGTTGGGCTATTTTTCTGAGGGGAATGTGTTGGGCTATTTTTCTGAGGGGAATGTGTTGGGCTATTTTTCTGAGGGGAATGTGTTGGGCTATTTTTCTGAGGGGAATGTGTTGGGCTATTTTTCTGAGGGGAATGTGTTGGGCTATTTTTCTGAGGGGAATGTGTTGGGCTATTTTTCTGAGGGGAATGTGTTGGGCTATTTTTCTGAGGGGAATGTGTTGGGCTACTTTTCTGAGGGGAATGTGTTGGGCTATTTTTCTGAGGGGAATGTGTTGGGCTAAACATTGCCCTTATAAAAAAAAATAGTTATGGTGCTTCTGTTTATTTATTTATTTTTTATCCATCTGTCCGTCCAAAGTTATTAAAAGTTGATTGTTATGTAGTACAGTGTGTGTGTGTGTGTGTGTGTGTGTGTGTGTGTGTGTGTGTGTGTGTCATGGGTTGCCGCCAGTGAAACATGTGTATTGTCAACAGTCAGGGTCAGTCACTCACTCACTCTGCCGCGCTAGCTTGGTGGGGGAAAAAAAGGAGGGAGAAAAAAAGGTAGAAGGGAAAAAAGTTCGCGTGGGGAAAAATATAGGAGTTTTTTTTTTTTTTTATTATTTTCTTCATTTCATGTTTTTTTTCTTTTTTCTTTTTTTCTTTCATGTGTAAAGAAAGGTCGCCTCGTAATTTTCTTTTCGTAAATGTGAAAAAAAAAATTTCACATTATTATTATTATTATTATTATTATTATTATTATTATTATTATTATTATTATTATTATTATTATTATTATTATTATTATTATTATTGTTGTTGTTATTGTTGTTATTCCTCTTCTTGACCTCCTTTCCCCTCACCACCTTTTCCTCACCACCACCACCACCATTCCCTCCCATCACTCCCCTCCACCATGACACCACACTAACTCCTCGTCCTCCATTCCCCAACACACTTCCCCACCATTAAATAATTCCCCACTCCACCTCCACCTCCTCCATCTCCACCACCATTCCTCTACCTCCACTGTATCACCACCACAATCTACCACCTTCCCTTTTTCCTTACTCTTATTTCTCTGTTATTTCTTCTTTTCTTTTTGCTTTCAGTTTCCTTTTTTCTTCTTCCTCCTCCTCCTCCACACCCACTCACACCCACGCACTCCTCTTTCGCCCGCCTCCGCCCACACTCACACTCAATAGCCCTCCTCCTCTTTCTCCTCCTCGACCTCTTCTTCCTCCTCCTCCTCTTCTACCTCCTCTTCCACCTCTTCCTCCTGCCCAGTCTTTCCCCATTCATTCCACCCGTGTCATATCAACGCACTTGCTCCTCCTCCTCCTCCTCCTCCTCCTCCTCCCCCCTCGAAGTAAACAAGTCGCAAGGTCTTAAAGCTGCCCGGGCGTTCTCTCCTCTTGACGTCATCCGCTGTTCCTGCTGCAGAAGG
>NC_066535.1:14500352-14525352 GCF_024679095.1 Eriocheir sinensis | reverse complement strand
TCGTTTTTTTTTTTTTTTTTTATATTGGTGTGTGTGCCTCGTGTGTTTTTCTTCTTCCTTGTTTTCTTTTTTTTCTTTTTGGAGGGGCTAATTTATTTTCTTCCTTGCTTTCTTTCTTTCTTTCTTTTCCTTAGTGTCTATCTTTATATTTTTTTCTTGTTATTTAATTCCTCGTTTTTCGTTTGATAATTTCTTTCCTTCCTTCTTTCTTTTCTTTTCCTTCGATTCCTTCCTTTGTTTGTCTTTTTTTTCCTTTTCATGCTTCCTCCCTTCCACTTTTATTCCATTCCTTCCTTTCCTCCTTCATTTCTTCTCTCCATGTTTAACTCCTTCCTTCCTTCCTTCCTTTCTTCCTTCTCTATCCTTTCCTATTTCCTCATCTCCTTCTTTCCAACCTTCTCTCCTTCCCTAATTTCGTCTTTTTTTATCCTTTTCTTTCCTTCCTTCCTTCCTCGTTACTTCCATCCTCATTCTTCCATCTCTCTCCATCCTTTCCTTTTCCCTCATCTCCTTCCTTCTTCCCAACCTCCTCTCTTCCATAATTCCGTCTTTTTTATCCTTTTCCTTCCTTCCTTCCTCGTTTACTTTCATCCTTTCTTCTTTCTTTATCCTTTCCTTTTTCCTCATCTCCTTCCTTCTTTCCAACCTCCTCTCTTCCATAATTTCGTCTTTTTTTTATCCTTCTTTGGTCATATTTCCTCTTATGTCTTCACTTCCTCTTTCCTCTCCCTCGCATCCTTTCCTCTTATTTTCTTTCCCTTCATTACTTCGCTTTTTCTTCTCTCTTTGTCTCCGCGTTTCCTCCAGCTTCGTTTTTCCTCACTATATTATTTCTCCTCCCTCCTTCTTTCCTCTTCCTCATTTTTCCTCCTTTTCCTCTTCTATTCGTATTTGTCTTCTTCCTACGTGCTTTCTTCTCTTAATATATTTTTGTTGTTTTTCATTTTAACTTTTTCTTTTCTTTTTTTTCTCGAAACTTGCGGGAAGGAGAGTTAATATTGTATACGTGTGTGTGTGTGTGTGTGTGTGTGTGTGTGTGTGTGTGTGTGTTGTGTCTCTCTCTCTCTCTCTCTCTCTCTCTCTCTCTCTCTCTCTCTCTCTCTCTCTCTCTCTCTCTCTCTCTCTCTCTCTCTCTCTCTCTCTCTCTCTCTCTCTCTCTCTCTCTCTCTCTCGCTCGCTCAAGTTTTGTCGTCAGAAGTATATATATTTTTTTCATTCTCTTCTTTCTTTTAATTGTTTTCTCCAACTTTTATTTCCCTCCTCTTCTTTCTTCCTCGTAAAGTTTTTTTTCCTTTTTTTCTTTTGTTTTCTTTCTCCATTTTTCTGCTCCATCGCTCTTTCTTTCTTTCTTTCTTCCTTTCTTTCTTTCTTTTCTCTGACTTTCTCTTTCTTTTTTCTCTGTGTCTGTTTCGCATTCCTCTCATTCTTGTTTCACCATTTTCTCGTTTTCTCTCTTTTTCATTTCTTTTCTCTCCCCTGCCTCTCTCCCTCCCTCCCTCCTTCCTCTTTAATTCACTTTACCTCCCTTCGCGTCTGTAATTCCTTTTTCCTGTCTTGTTTTTCTTTTGCTCTTTCGTTTTTCCTTCTTTACTTTTTCTTTCTTTCCTCAAGTTCCTTTGTTTATCCGCCTCTGTATTTATCTATCACCCTATCTATCTGTCTATGGCTCTACCTACTCTTTTTTTTTTTCTCTCTTACTTAACCCTTCCCTTTTTCCTTTTTTCCTTACTTGCTTCTTCCCAACTTTCCCTTCCATAATTTCGTCTTTTTTTTCTTCTTTTTGGTCATTTTTCTTTTGTTTTCACTTCCTCATTTCTCTCCCTCGCTTCTCTTTCTTCTTTTTTTATTTCCTTTTTAGTGCGTCGCCTTTTATATTATTTACTACCTTCCTTTTTTCTTTTTTTCTTTCTTTTTTCTTTCCTCTTTTTTTTCATTTCCTTTCTTTATCATTTGTTTGTTCTTTGCTCTCATCCTTTGCGTCGCACACTCATGACTCATCTTTTCATTTTTTTTCTATTTATGTGACTTCTCCACCTGTTCCCTTCGTGTGTGTGTGTGTGTGTGTGTGTGTGTGTCAGAATGAATGTATATAAACTCTTTAAATTTTCTTTATTTTTCGTTCCTTCAAGGCAAAATTGCGGTGTTGAAATGTGCTTGTGTGTGTGTGTGTGTGTGTGTGTGTGTGTGTGTGTGTGTGTGTGTGTGTGTGTGTGTGTGTGTGTGTGTGTGTTAAGAAAAGGTAAGAGAGAGAGAGAGAGAGAGAGAGAGAGAGAGAGGTAGTCATCAGATTTAAAAGCACAAAGACAAAAAAAAATATGAGGAGGAGGGAAACTTAAAAGGGGTAGATTTAAGAGACAGGAGGAGGAGGAGGAGGAGGAGGAAGAGAAGGAGGAGGAAGAGAAAATAGGTCATGGAGGGAGAGAGAGATACAGATGTTAGGGAGAGAGGAAGAGTGGGTGACCTCGAAGAGAGAGAGAGAGAGAGAGACTATGCTAATAACCAATAACAATAACAGCATTAATATTTTTTTTGCTTTCCTGAAAACTTGAAGCGGATTAAGTCATTATTTATTATTATTTTTATATATTATTATTAATCGTCTCCTATTAAGCATTATTATTCTCTTTTATGCCGGCTTATAAGTGTGTGTGTGTGTGTGTGTGTGTGTGTGTGTGTGTGTGTGTGTGTGTGTGTGTGTGTGTGTGTGTGTGTGTGTGTGTGTGTGTGTGTGTGTGTGTGTGTGTGTGTGTGTGTGTGTGTGTGTGCTCGCTCTCCCACCACACAATTATTAACAAGTCTTCCCCGAAATGTTTAAAGGGGAGGGAGGTAGACAGGTAGGCTGGTAAGTTAGGTAAGTAGACAGGCACACAGGTAAATGGGGAGGGAGGTACATCAGTGGGTAGGTTGGTGGGTATAAGAAATAATGTCTCTGTCTGTCTGTAGGTAGGTAGGTAGGTAGGCAAGCAGGTAGAGAAGGAGAGAGGCAGGCAGGTGAGGTAAGGTAAGGTGAGGTCGTAGATAAGGTAGGTATAGATAAGTGGGTAGAGAGGGAGGCAGGCAGGGAGGTGAGGTAAGGTAAGGTAGGTATAGGCATGCGGGTAGAGAGTGAGGGAGGCAGGTGAGGTAAGGTAAGATAGGTATGGGTAAGTGGGTAAGTATACGTGGGTAGGTAGGTGGGTAAATAGACAGGGTTGGCGGCGTGTGTTTTGACGGGGCGCTAATTGGAGCAAAAGCCGGGCAGGTGATGCAGCGCTCAGGTGAACATGGGAGAGGTGGAGTGATGTGCTTGCCTGTCCTCGTCCTTATTCTCTGTCTGTCTGCCTGTCTCTGTCTATCTATCTATCTCCCCTTTATCATCATCATTATCTTCTTCCTCTATCCCTATCTCCTTTTCTCTCATGTGTTCTCTTCCTCTTCCAATTTTTCTCTTTTCTTTTTCCTTTCCTCCATCTCTTATTTTCTATCTCCTTTTTTCTCATGTTTTTTTTCTTCCTCTTCCTGTTTTCCTCTTTTCTTTTTCTCTATTTCATTTTATTCTTCATTTTCCTCTTCTTGTTTTTCTTGTTCTCTTTTTTTATATGTATTTGTGAAGATCCTTTAGGCAAATACAGACGGTCGCTAAATATTGTGATGTGATTTTTGTTTATATTTGTTTTTCTTCCTCGTTTTTGCTATCGTGAATTTCTCCCAGTCTTTACTCCTCCTCCACCTCTCCACCTGTCCTCCACTTCCTCCTTCCTCCTGCTCCTCCTCTTCCTCCTCCTCCTCCTCCTCCTTCTCCTCCTTAAATACGGTTACTAAAAATCTTACAGGAAAAGGGAAATTTATGTACCTTATTTTTCCTTCACCCCATTCTCTTAGTTGTCCTTGTCCTCTCTGTCCTCGCTTTGTCCTCGCCCTCTATCTCCACGCCTCGGTCCTGTCCTCCACCTCCTTTCTCTGCCAAGCTTTTTATCATCTCGTTGTAGGAAAGGCGAAGATGTTGACCGCGATAAGAAGGGCCGTGTGTGTGTGTGTGTGTGTGTGTGTGTGTGTGTGATCTATTTTGGTCCCTTGTCTGTATCCTGGTCCTTCTCTGCCTCTGTTTTATTTATTTTTTTTCTTTCTTTTTCCTCTTTCTGCCATGTTAAGGTTTTGTGAAGACTTGCAGGCCACAATAATGTTGCCCTTGTATTGTTGTTGTTGTTGTTTGTTTGATTGTTTGTTTTGTTTTCATCTTCTTGTCTTGTCTTCTTTGTTTGTCTTGTTCCTTTTTCTTTTACTTTCATGTTAGATTTTTTTTTTTTTTAAGACCCAGAGACCAAAATAATGTCCTCTGTTGTTGTTTTTCTTTACTTTTCTTCATCTTTCTCGTCCTTTTGTTTTCTTTATCTGTGTCTTGTTATTTTTCTTCCTCATATTTTTCTTCTATTTTCATTTTGCGAGTTTTATCAAGACATGCAGATAAAAAAAATGTTACCCAAGTTATTTTTTTATTTTTTTCCTCATCTTTCTCGTCATTCTTTTCTTCTTCTGTGTCTTGTGTTTTTTCTTTACCCCACTTTTCTTCTTCCCATTTTCATTTAAGAGTTTATGAAGACATGCAGACGAAAAAATTGTTAGTTTTTTTTATTTCTTTTTCCTCATCTTTCTCGTCTATCCTGTCTTCGTCTGTGTCTTGTTTTCTTTACCTCATTTTTCTTCTTTTCATTTTCATTTTTGAGTTTATGAAGACATGCAGACGAAAAAAAATGTTACTCTTGTTTTTTTTCTTTCCTTTCTTCATCTCTCTCGTCCCTTTTGTCTTCTTCATCGTTTGTGTCTTGTGTCATTCTTTACCCCACTTTTCTTCTTTTCATTTTCGTTTTAGAGTTTATGAAGACATGCAGATAAAAAAAATGATACCCATGTTTTCATTTTCTTCTTTTTTCTCCTTCTCCTTGTCTTCATATCTCTGTCTTGTTCTTTCTCTATCTCACTTTTCTCCTCCGCTTTTATGTTCGAGTTTATGAAAGACATACAGATTAAAAAAAATGTTACCCATGTTATTATTATTATTATTATTATTATTATTATTATTATTATTATTATTATTTTCATTTCCTCGTCTTCTTTCTCTGCCTGCTCCTTCTCCTCATCTGTGTCTTTTACTTCTATCCTTCCTCTCTCTACCTCATTTTTCTTTTTACCATTTTCATTTTAGAGTTTTATGAGGACATGCAGATAAAAAGATAATGTTACCTGTGTTATTTTTTTCTTTATTTCTTTTTCCTCGTCTTTCTCGTCGTTGTCACCGTCCTCCTCCTCCTCCTCCTCCTCCTCCTCGTTCTCTGCAGTGTCATGATGGCCTTTCCCTACCTCACTTTTCTACTTTAATGTTTGGGTTTTAAAAAGAGTTTCAGACCACAATAATGCTGCCCTTGGGTGTGTTTTATGTGTTCCTCCTCCTCCTCCTCCTTTCCCTTGTCCTCCTCCTCCTTCTTCTATTCCTCGTCCTTGTCCTTGCCTGTCCTTAGTCTTCTCCGCCACTCATGCAAGTCAACACCTCGCTCTCGGTTGCACGCCCCTTCTGTGTTTGACCAAGTGTTTCTGCTTTGCTTTAGATGATTGTGGTGTTGTGCGTGTTTGTGTGTGTGTGTGTGTGTGTGTGTGTGTGTGTGTGTGTGTGTGTGTGTGTGTGTGTGTGTTAGTCCTTCAGTCTTTCAGCCTATCTTTGTTTTGCTTTGTTTTGTTTTGTTTTTCCTTTTTTTTTCATCTACGTTTTTTTTCTACTTTTCTGATTTTTGTTTTTTCTTTTTTTCATCTGCGGTTTTTTTTTCTACTTTTATGATTTCGTGATTTTTTTCTTTTTTTCTTATTTGTTTTGATTATTCTTGTTTTTTTCCGCTTCTTGTTCTTGTTTTTCCCTTTCTTCTTTTTTAATGTTCTTTTTCGTGTCTTTTCCTTCTTCTGTTTCTTCTTCTTCCTCTTCTTTTCTTCTTCTTTCTTCTCCTCCACCTCCTCACGCTGTTATTGTTTTTTTTCTTTGTTTTCTTCTTCTTATTTACCTTCTTCCGTTTTTTGCTTTCCTTCCTCTGTCCTCCTCCTCCTCCTCCTCCTCCTCATCATCATCATCATCATCATCATCACCACTGTCAATATCTTTCACAGCCTCCGTCGGCCAAATCATCTTCCTCCTTACCGCCGTCCTTGTCTTCCTCCCTCCTCCTTCTCCTCCTCCTCCTCCTATTGACCTGAGCTTCCAAAAATACCTCCTCGCACAAGCCAATACACTCAAGGTTTTCCGCGTCGAGTCTGATTCACTATTTAATAATGTGATATTTCGCCACTCCTCCTCCTCCTCCTCCTTCTTCTTAAGCACCTGTCATCACCCAGCCTCATCCTGCCCTTCCTCTACCTACGTCACCTTCCCTCTTTAAAATTTCTCTTCTTTTTCTTCTTCCTCTTCCTCTTCACCTCCTATACTTTCGTCACCTTTCCTCTTTAATATTCTCCCTCCTCCTTCTCCTTCTTCTCCTCCTCCTCCTCCTCCTCCTCCTCCTCCTCCCCCTCCTCTTCCTCCTCCTCCCCCTCCTCTTCCTCCTCCTCCCCCTCCTCTTCCTCCTCGTCCTCCTCCTCCTCCTCTTTCACCTCCACTCCACATTTTATCTTGTTTTTCCGTGAGAGAGAGAGAGAGAGAGAGAGAGAGAGAGAGAGAGAGAGAGAGAGAGAGAGAGAGAGAGAGAGAGAGAGAGAGAGAGAGATTATCCAGGACACGTGTTTATTCTTTCACACCACACACCAGAGACACATGGAGAGGCTGTGTTCGCAATAGTGTTTTTGTTGTTTGTGTGTGTGTGTGTGTGTGTGTGTGTGTCTGATAAGCAAGGACGGCTGTACTCCTCTTCCTCTCCTCTCGCTTTCCCTCCCCCCCTCCCCCCTCTCACCCTCCGTTTCTCTCTCTCTATTTTTTTTTTTTTAATACAGAAGAAAAATAAAAATAAAACAGCCCGATTTCTTTTGTGTTGAGATAATTTTTTTTTTTTCGCTTGTCGGTTTTTAATTAATGTTTGTGTGAAAAGATGTTAGGTTGTTTATGTGTGTGTATTTGCAGATAGATCGATAGACATACAGATAGATAGTCGAAGATAAATAGACAACGTTATCTCTTGTTTGAAAGTTAGATAGATAGATAGATAGATAGACAGACAGATAGACAGACAGACA
Source organism: Eriocheir sinensis (assembly GCF_024679095.1). Taxonomy (NCBI): domain Eukaryota; kingdom Metazoa; phylum Arthropoda; class Malacostraca; order Decapoda; family Varunidae; genus Eriocheir; species Eriocheir sinensis. The sequence continues at coordinate 14,518,167 of NC_066535.1, read as the reverse complement.
GACAGACAGATAGATAGATAGATAGATAGATAGTTATTAGATAGATAAAAACACTTAGAGGCATACGGATAAGTTAATCGATAGAAATACACTTGCAGACAAAGAAATGGGTAAATTGATAGGCTAATTTTGAGATAGGCAGAGAGAGAGAGAGAGAGAGAGAGAGAGGTATTGTTTAGAAGTGCAGCCAAGGTTAGTTAGTGATTTTTCCACCTGGCATCCTCTGTTGACATTGAACGAATTCCACCACCGAAACAGATAAGAAAAATAATGCACGTGTGTGTGTGTGTGTGTGTGTGTGTGTGTGTGTGTGTGTGTGTGTGTGTGTGCTTGGCAAGTCACGTGTCTCCCTCAGCATGCACGTGTAACCAGTGGCCCTGTACACACACACACACACACACACACACACACACACAGGGGCTAACATAAACAGACCAAAACAGTATTAATGAAAACGCACAGACAAACGCAATACAGCCATTTATATGCACCAGAAGCCGAGACATAAATTTGACACACACACACACACACACTCACACACACACACACACACACACGCACACGATAAAAGGTCGATCTCAGGTTATCCCCTAAGGATGAAGGTATAGCGTTTCCCTCCTCCACTTTTCCTCCATATTTTCTCTCCATTCTCTCTCTCTCTCTCTCTCTCTCTCTCTCTCTCTCTCTCTCTCTCTCTCTCTCTCTCTCTCTCTCGTTGGCATCCTTTCTTTTTTTCCTCCATTCCTTACATTCTTGCTTACTTTCACATCTGCTTTCTTTTCTTCATTTTCTTGAGAGAGAGAGAGAGAGAGAGAGAGAGAGAGAGAGAGAGAGTACCGCACATACCTGAGTCATGCAGAGGAAGAGGAGGAAGAGGATTGAAAATAATGAGACACGAGAAGAACAAGAAAAAAAAAGGAAGAAAAAGGAAGAGAAGTGATTATGATAACCTGAGGAGGAGATTAACCCGACCCTGACCCCGAGGAGGAGGAGGAGGAGGAGGAGGAGGAGGAGGATTGCGTGATGACCCCATGTTGGCAGAGCTGTCGTGATCCTGACCTTCCTCTTCCCCTTTAGGCAACCGGTCTGGTCCTCTTGGTACACACACACACACACACACACACACACACACACACACACACACACACGTTTTATTCAGTAGGTCTTCGGGTAACTTTCCAGCAACCTCCATTCCCTCTTCCTCCTCTTCCTCCTCCTCTTCTTATTCTTCCTCTCCTCTTCCCCTCCTCCTACTCTTCCACCTGTTCTTCCTTGTTTTTTTACTTTTTTTCATTTTTTTTTTATGTGTTTAAGTTTCTCCGTTTTATCTTCTTCCTACCTCCTCCTCCTCCTCCTCCTCCCTACCATGATACATTCCCCATAGAAGCCACATCTCTCTTCCATTCCCCGACACTCCTCCTCCTTTCCCCTCTCCTCCTCCCCTTCCTCTCCTCTCCCCTCTCCTCTTTAGAAATGCTTACCTCCCCTTCCCCCCCCCCCTGTCTGTCGTGATTTTTTGCCCCCTCTTATCCTGTCGTCCTTCTCCCCCCCCCCCCCCCCATTCTTTTACACCTGCCGCCGCTCCCTTCTTCCTCCTCTTCCTCCCCATCCTCGTTCCTTACCTCTTCCTCTCGCCTCACACCTTGGCTTTTTTTTTTCATATTTTTCATCGCCTCATTTTCCATCTGATTTTTTTTTTCTCCTCCTCCTCCTCTTTCTCCTCTTTTTCAGTCCTACCCTTGCTCCTCTTCCTCTTTCTCTCCCCCTTACTCCACATTTATTCCTGTCTCTTGTCTTCCCCTTTCCTTCTCCTCTTCTTTCTCCCCTTTTCGTTTTTATTTTCCATATGATCTTCCTTCCTCGTCCTTTCTACTAACACGTTTTGGTCTTTCCCTTCCCATCATCTTTTCTGTCTCTTCTTCCCTTCTTCCCCCATCCTTCCCCCCATCAAACTCTGCCTCTCCACCCCTTCCATCACCTCTCCCCTTCATCTTCTATCTACTCTTCCTTCCATTTTCTTTCCACACACCTTCCTTTCTTCCCATCACAACCTGCATATAACCATCCCCCTCCCCTTCCCCTTCCATTACCATTTCCTTCCCTTCCTCTTTTCCTTCCGTCTGTTTTCCCTTCCTCTCTTCTCCCTTTCCACTCACACACATTTTCATCTCCCCTTCCCATCACCTCCTCTTTCTCTGTCTCCTCCTTCATCATATACCTTCCCCTCCTCTTTCTCTCTTCTATCTCCTCTCTCTTCCTTCATCTCCAATCCCATTCACACCTGCTTCGTCCCTTCCCCTCCTCTTCCCCTTCCTCTTCTTCCCTTACATCCTCCTCCTTTTTTCATCCTCATTTTCCTTCCATATATTTACCTGTCGCATTCCACCTGTTGTTGCGTCTTACCTGTAGCTCCCCCCCACTCCCCCTCACCTGATGGCCACTGAGGTTGATGGGGGGGTTGTTGGTGTTGGTAATGGTGGTGGTGAATGATGGTGGTGGTGATGGTGATGATGGGGGATGTTGCATAGTAGTAGATAAAAGGTTTAGTATTTTTAGAAGAAGAATTTTAGCACAGTGAGAGTTAGGGATAAGGGAGAGAGAGAAGGGAGGAAAGGAAGGAAGAATGGGTAGTAAATATGGATTATGGAGAGGGAGGATAAGGGGAGGGAGAAAGGGTGATAAAGAGCAGAGTAAAGGTCCGTGAAGGAAGGAAGGAAGGAAGGGAGAGAAAGGAGTGGAAATTGTAAAAGGAAATGTTTGAAGGAATCGCATGAGGAATTAGTGTTTGTAAAAGTGAAGGAAGGAAGGAAGGAAGGAAGGGGAAGAATGTAGGCTGCATCAAAAGGAAGGAAGTTAAGTGGATAAGGAAGCAGAAGGGGAGAAATAAGTGAAGGAGGGAGGAAAGGAAAAAAAAGGAATGAAGAAAGGAAGAATGAATAGTTAGTACGCATAAAGTGGAAGAAAAATTAAGAAAGGAAGGAAATAAAGGAAAAAAGGGAAGGATGCAAAGGAAGAAGAAAGGAAGGAAGAAGAGTGAAGATGAGAAATTCATAAACAGGATGAGAAGATGGAAAGGAAAAGGAGGAGGAAAAAATAGAGATAGAAAAGAAAGAAGGAAGGAAGGAAAACGAAACGAAAGAAAAGGAAGACGTGTGAAGATTAGGAAGGCATAAACAAAATAAGAAGATGGAAAGGAAAAGAATGAAGAAAGAAGAAAGAAAGAAGGAAGAAAGAAAAAGGTGAAGGACAAAAGTGCATAAACGGGAAAAGAAATATTAAAAGCATAACGATGAGATATATACAGGAGTTCGTGGAGGTGAAGGAGAAGAAGAAAGAAAAAGATGATGATGATGAAGAGGAAGAAGAAGAAGGATCGCAGAAAGAGGATTAAAACACATAAGAAGGATTTATTGCCAAGATTAAGTGCTCGAGTCCCTTCATACCGCGACCCATAAATACCAGAGAGAGGAAATAAAAAAGAATAAAAAAAAAAAAATTTGAATGCGATGAAAAATAAATGGAAAATGGAAGGAAGATTGAAAAAAAAAAAGTGCGGATGCTACTACTACTACTACTACTACTACTACTACTACTACTACTACTACTACTACTACTACTACTACTGATAATAATAATAATAATAATAATAATAATAACAATAATAATATCGGCAATTACTAGTTGACTAAAGAGGAATAGATGTCATTGAGAGGTGAAAGGTTACTCTCTCTCTCTCTCTCTCTCTCTCTCTCTCTCTCTCTCTCTCTCTCTCTCTCTCTCTCTCTCTCTCTCTCTCTCTCACGGAAGAATAGGATAATGGCTCTTCCAAACTTTTCTTCTTTTTCTTCTTCTTCTTCTTCTTCTTCTCCTTCTTCTGCAACATCATTATCGTCGTCCTCCTCATCATCCTCATTGTTATCAGGGTTATCTTCTCCCTCCTCCTCCTCCTCCTCCTCCTCCTCCTCCTCCTCCCGTTCGTTCTGCGTGAATGTAGCAAATGGGTAAGTCTCCTTTAATTATGACAAGCTGTGTCTGTGTCTCTCTCTCTCTCTCTCTCTCTCTCTCTCTCTCTCTCTCTCTCTCTCTCTCTCTCTCTCTCTCTCTCTCTCTCTCTCTCTCTCTCTCTCTCTCTCTCTCTCTCTCTCTCTCTCTCTCTCTCTCTCTCTCAATTTTGCCCCCTCTGTGTGTGTGTGTGTGTGTGTGTGTGTGTGTGTGTGTGTGTGTGTGTGTGTGTGTGTGTGTACCGCTATCAGATAACGCCTTTTTTGATGTCTTTTATAAGTGAGTCTTTCATGTAATACAGCTCCTCCTCCTCCTCCTCCTCCTCCTCCTCTTTCACTTCCTTCCTTCCTTCTCGTCTTTTTCTTCTCCATCCAGCTTATCGTCTTTCACCTTTATATAACTTCCTCTTCATCCAACATTCATTCCTCCTCCTCCTCCTCTTTTTCTTCTTCCTCTTCTTCTTCCTCTCTCACTTCCTTCCTCCTTTAATCCTCCACCTCTTACTTTTCATTCCTATCGTCCCCTCCACCTCTTCCTTCCACATCTTCCTTCCACCTCCTTTTATCCCCTTCACTTCCTTCTTCCTTCTCTTTTAATCCTCCACCTCCTCCTCCACTTTACCTCTCCCTTCCTCCTGCTTTCATCTTCTCTTCCTTCCTTCCTTCCACCCTCTCCACCTCTTTCATCCACCTATTCCTTCCACTTCCTTCCATCTTCCTTTTATCCTCCCTCCACCGTTTCCACTTCAACACTTCCCTCTTCTTCCTTCCTTCCTTTCATCTCCACCTCTTCCACTCTTCCCGCTTCTTCCTCCATCTTCCCATCCTCTCCACCTCTTCCACTTTACCTTATTTTTGCTCTTCTAATTCTGAACCACCTTCACCTCGTTATATAAATTTTTCCTCTCACCTCCACTCCTCCTCCTCCTCTTCACACATTGACTAGATCCTCCTTTTTTTCCTCCACACTTATTGGTTCTTTTTTTTTCGCTTCCCTCCTCTCCTCCCCTCTCTTCTCTCCTCCCTTCTTCTCTCCCCTCTCCTCCTCCTCCTCCTCTCCCTTCATCTCTGCATCTTTCATCTCCCTTTCCTCCTTTTTTTCTCTCTTTCTCCATCTTATTAATGTGCCCAAGACTCGCGAATACCTTGTCCTTCCTTCCTTCCTTCCTTCCTTCCTTCCTTCCTTCCTTCTGATTGCTTCCTTCATCCCTCTCCTACTTATCTTTTTTTTTTTTTTTACCTCCTCTCTTCCTCTCTTCTTCCCTCTGTTTATTACTTCCTTCCTTACCTTCCTTCCTTCCTTCCCTCCTTTCCTTCCGTCTTTCTCTCCTCCTGCGATTGATTAAAAGTGAATTCTGTCTCGTCTTCTTCAGAGAGAGAGAGAGAGAGAGAGAGAGAGAGAGAAAGGTTTTATTTCATTCTCCATTGCACGCTTGCCTTGACCTCATTCCTCTGTAGTTTAAATAAATGGGATGGATGATTGGACGCAAGGAAGGAAGGAAGAGGGGATGAAAGAAACGAAGGAGCTAAGGAAGGGAAGAAGGGGGGGGTGGATGGGTGAAAGGGGGGAAGGAAGGGAGGAAGGAGGATGAAAGAAAGAAAGAAAGGAAGGAAGGAGGGAGAGAGGAAAGAAAGAAAGAGAAAAGAAGGAACGAGAGAGGGAAGGATGGAAGGAAGGAAGAAAGACGAGGAAGGAGGGATGGACGGAAGAAAGGAAGGAAGGAAGGAAGGAGGATGAAAGAAAGAAAAGAAGGAAGGAAAGAGGGAGAGAGGAAAGAATGGGGGGAAGGAAGGAAAGAAAGAAAAAAAGAGAGAAAAGAAAGAACGAGGGAAGGAGGGATGGAAGAAAGAAGAAAGAAAGAAAGAAAGAAAGAAAGACGAGGAAGGAGGGATGGACGGAAAGAAGGAAGGAAGGAAGGATGGAAAGAAAGAAAAAAAGAAAAAAAGGAACGAAGGAAGATGAGAAACAAAAAAAAAAAGAAACTATGGGTGAAAGGGAATCGGTAACTGTTTGCAAGGTTTTAAAGTGTTTGCATCGCTCACTTCTGTTACCATGATATTGTTTGCGCGTCCATCGATGTGTGTGTGTCTGTCTGTCTGTCTGTCTGTCTGTTTGCCGCTCCGTCTCCGCCTCTTTGTCTGTGCTCCTCCGTCTGAATCAAAGGGTGACCTCCATTCTCTCTCTCTCTCTTTCTCTCTCTCTCTCTCTCTCTCTCTCTCTCTCTCTCTCTCTCTCTCTCTCTCTCTCTCTCTCTCTCTCTCTCTCTCTCTCTCTCTCTCTCTCTCTCTCTCTCTCTCTCTCACACCTGTGTTCTCTTCCCTCTCTAAAATTATCTACTTTCCTCCCTTCCTCTCTTTCCTCCCTCCCTTTCATGTATTCTCTCTTTCTCTTTCTCTCTCTCTCTCTCTCTCTCTCTCTCTCTCTCTCTCTCTCTCTCTCTCTCTCTCTCTCTCTCTCTCTCTCTCTCTCTCTCTCTCTCTCTCTCTCTCTCTCTCTCTCTCTCTCTCTCTCTCTCTCTCTCTCTATCTCCCTTTCCTTCTTCATTTCTCTTTTTCCCTCCTCCCCTTCTCTCCTGGTTTCTCTTTTCCTCAACAGTTACCTACATTTTCCTCCCTTTCCTTCCTCTCTCTCATGCCTCCCTCTATCCCTTCTTTTCTCCTTCACTTTCCTTTTTCCCCCTTTCCCCCTCTTACCTACTTTCCTTCCTTTCCTTCCTCTCTCTCATGCCACCTTTCCTCCTTCACTTTCCTTTTTTCCCCTTTCCCCCTCTTACCTACTTTCCTTCCTTTCCTTCCTCTCTCTCATGTCACCTTTCCTCCTTCACTTCCTCTCTTCCTCTCTTGCCCAATACCCAATAACAAAAACATCGCCTTCCTTAAGAGTCTAGCGACGCGCCAAGAAAATAACACCGTCGTTGAGGCTCAGGCGTGTGAAAACGACTCAAGCGACACAACCTCCTTACCCTGAAAAAAATGTTACGTGCGAGTATATGAAATGTTCAATAACGTGAGGCATTTCAAGCGATAAAACAGAAATAAAAGTCATCGATTCAGACGAGGCGACGCAATACAGACATCGGAAAGAATTTGTCGTTTTTCTCCGGCTGAGTCATCCGCCATTGGAACAACCAGCCTGCAGACGACATTGTGAAAACGATTACCCCCCCCCCCAAAAAAAAAAAAAAGAATCACATTGCCCGTTGCTTCGCTGCTGCAGGAATGAAGTGAACGTTCCCGGGCGTACATACAGCAAGTACTTCAGTCTGTTTTGCAAGTCACTGAAACGCCTTTTATTTTTTTTTTATTTATTTATTTTTTTTTTTTTTACAGTAAAGGAAGCAGCTCAAGGGAAAAAGAAGAGTGAAAAAATAAACGCTAATCACTGTACCCAATATAAAGGAGTTTAGAAGAGTAGCCAAAAGAGAGGTCAATTTAGGGAGGACAAACTCACTACACCAAGCAGCCTCGTTGTAAGCCAGCAGGTCTGTCGTTGCCTGCTCTTCCATGCCCTCGTGTTTCCATGTATTCTCCTCTCCAAGCTTGTCTCCGAACCCTTCCCCTTTACTTAACTCCTCTAAATCTCCCCTCCCACTCCCCCTTCTCTCTCCTCTGTACCCCCAAAATCCCCCCTCCCCCTCCTCTGCTCCCTCCCTTGCACCCCCAACTCCTCCTCCTCCTCCTCCTCCTCCCCGAGACAGCTGCGTGGCCTTGCGTGAGTCTGCTCAAAACTTGGTGACTCTTGGCAGCCTCCCTCTCCCCCTCTCCTCCCCCTTCTCCCCTCCCCTCCCCTCCCCTTCTGTGCCTCTCCCTCCCCCTTTTTATTCCTCTTCTCTCTCCCCTTGCCTTCGTTTGTCTACCTATTCTTCTCATTTTCCCTTCCTTCCACTCCCCTCCCCTCCCCTTCCCTTCCTAACCTCTCCCTCCCCCTCTTTATTCCATTTCTCTCTCTATGCCTTCGTTTGTCCACCTATTCCTCCTACTTTTTTTTTTTTACCTTCCCCCTTCTCTCCACTCCCTCCCCTTCCTTCGCCTCCCCTCCCCTTCCATTGTTTCTCTATCTTCTCCCTTCATCAACCCCTACTGACCTCCCTTTCATTTATATATCTGCTCCCTCCCTTGTTGCCCAGCTTGCTTATCTTCTCTCCCTCCACCCTTACCTCCCTCCCTTCTCTCCCTCATTACCTTCATCCTTACCTCCATTTGCTTCTTATCTCCATTTCTCTCCTCTTACCTATCTTCTTTATCTCCCTTCTTTCTCTGTGGTTCTCTCCTTCCCTCCATTCCTCCCTTTCTCCCTTTTTATCTGTCTGGCACCCTCCCTGCTTCTCTCCCTCATGTTTATCTCCCTCTGTTGGCACTCCCTATATATATATTTTTTCCTCCTTTCCTCCTCCTTCCTCCCTCCGTCCTTCCTTCCTTCCCTCCCTTCCTCTTTCTTCCCTCATCAGTCACCGTTTTTTTTTTTCTTCTCTTTCCTCCCCTTCTCCACCTTCGTTGTTTTTGTCATTTTTTTTCTTACCTAATTCCCTTTTGATTTCTCTCTCTCCCTCCCTCCCTCTCTCCTTCCTCTACTTTTTTTTTTCTCTCCAAGTCTAAGTTTTTTTTCCTCTCCAGTCTCCTTTTTCTCTTCGACCCTAATCATGTTTTTTTTTTTCTTATTTTCCTTACCTATTTTTCCTTCCTGATTTTGCCCCCTTCCTTCTTCCTTCTTTCCTTCTGTCCCTATTCTGTCACCTTATTTTCCTACCCTTCTTTTCTTTCTTTTTTCCCCCTTGACTTTCCTTCTTTTTCTCCATGTCTTTTTCCTGTTTATTTTTCCCCTCACTTTCATTTTCTTTCTCCCTTCTCACCTGTTTTTTCCTGGTTGATTTTCCTATTTACCTTATTTCTTTTCCACTCTCCCTTTCGTTTTACTCCCTGCTGTCATTTTTTTCCTCCACTTTCCCTTTCAACCTCCCTCATCATCACCTTGCTTCTCCTTCCCTCCCCATCATCTTTTTCTCCTTCATTTATTTTTTTTCTGAATCTTGTATGTGTGTGTGTGTGTGTGTGTGTGTGTGTGTGTGTGTGTGTGTGTGTGTGTGAATAGAGAGAGATAGTGATTACCTGTTCTGAGAGAGAGAGAGAGAGAGAGAGAGAGAGAGAGAGAGAGAGAGACATTAGCACGAACACGCATAGAAAGTAGCAGCAACAACATTCGTTAAGGCCGCGTCAGGGTTATGGAGGTGATGGTGGTGGTGGTGGGGGGGGGGTGAAGGTGAAGGTGGTGGTGATAGGGGTGGTGGTGAATGTTGCAGCAGCACAGGTGGGTGGTGTTGACAATTAGAGCAGACGTAAGGTAGCCGTGGTGGTGGTGATGATGATGATGGTGGTGGTGATGTTAAACCGCCACTTTTATTTTCCTTCACCATCATCACTACCGTCTTTTTTTGTGTCCCTGTCTGTCTTTATGTAGGTAGGATGGAAGGAAATTAGGTAGATTGGTAGAAAGGAAGGTAGCTAGGTAGGTTGGACAGTAGTTAGGGAGAAAGGAAGGTAGCTAGGTAGGTTGGACAGTAGTTAGGGAAGTAGAAACGTAGATAGATATGTAGACAGACAGGCAAGCAGGTAAGTAGGTGAGTAAGTAAACAGATGGACAGGTAGGGACGCAGACAGGAAGGTAAGTAGGTAAATAGATAGATAGATAGATAGTTAAACAGGTGCACAGGAGGTAGGGTGGCACTCAGACAGACAGGTAGGTGAGTAGATAGATAGGTAGATAAATAGGTAAACAGGTGTGCAGACAGGTAGGTGGGTGGGTGGGGAGGTGGGGAGGTATAGGTGTCCATATGTATGGGGAGAAAGAGAAAGTGTTTTATCATTCATCACTATAACCTCCCCTGACGTATGCTGATGAAGAGCGCGGCGGTGTGGCGGGGGGAGATAGATGGGGAGATACACAGATGGCCGGGGAGATAGATAGGGAGAGAGAGAGAGAGATGGAGAGAAAGACAAATGATTGGATAGACAGTGGGGAGATTGATAGGGAGGGAGACAGCTGGTTGGAGAGATGGGGAGAGAGACAGCTGGTTGGGGAGATAGATATGGAGAGAGACAGCTGTTTGGAGAGATAGAAGGGGAGATAGACAGCTGGTTGGAGAGATAGATAGGGAGATGGACAGCTGGTTAAAGAGAGAGAGAGAGAGAGAGAGAGAGAGAGTCTTTCATTAGTATTACATGGACTACCTGTATGTCCGGATAAGACGCTCGTTAACATGTGGACGCGTTGATCCGCAGCCTCCCAGGTATGGTAAATAAGGCAGGTAATCAGGCTCATTTGCATACCTGTAAGTCAGAGAGAGAGAGAGAGAGAGAGAGAGAGCGACAGACAGACAGAAAACAACGAAAAACAGTCATTAAACACACACACACACACACACACACACACACACACACACACACACACACACACACACACACACACACACACACACACACAAAAACACAAAAAAAAACGCACAGACAGACAGAAAATAACTGGCAGGCGGACAGACAGACGGACAGACAGGAAGATAGACAGACAGACAGACAAGCCTCAAGAGCGCTAATGGTGAAGTGCAAAAAAAAACAAAAAAAAAAAAAAAAAAAACTCCAAGGTTGGCAATAATTCCTTTCCTGCTCCTCGCTCTAATATTTTTTTCCCTCCTTGAGTAAACTATCTGAAGTACCGAGGGTTTTTTTTTCTATTTTAAGGCAAATGTATTACACCTGGACCTTCGTTTCTCTCTCTCTCTCTCTCTCTCTCTCTCTCTCTCGTTGCATCATCGTTTATCATCGTCTTTTGTTGCCCAGGTTAATGAGGCCTTGCTGCTGCTGATGATGATGATGATGGTGATCGTTAACATTCATTTGCTTTGTCCGATGAATGAGTGAATAGAATGTCAACTCTTTCTCTTGTTCACCTCTTCACTGACTTACTCATTAATTCATTTACGAAACAAACTCTTCCTTGTTCACTTGTTTGTTGACTCGTCTATTAATTGATTTACTAAACGAGCATTAATAAACAAACTCACAAACAAAATGATGAAGTGAATAAACTAACAAACATGCTAAACAAAACCAAAGTAGAAAAATAAAGGCAGAAAAACAGAAAAGGATGAAAAATAAATTAAAAAACAAACATACATTAACAAAACAAACAAGTAAAGAAAGACAAAAACAAAAAAAACATCAGGAACAAACAAACAAACAAACATACGTAAACAAAACCCGGCAAATAAACAAACAAACAACCAGATAGATAGATAAGCAAGCCAGGCAGGTGCGGGGGAAATACCAACTCAGCCTGCGTGGTATCTCTGTTAAAATGTCAAGATAAGCTCCCAGCGGCGGCGGGTGGCGCGCGCCGCTGCTCACCCTCCCTATAAGGTCGGCGGGGACGTGAGCGCGAGCCGGCCTGACGTTCATGATATAAGTGGGCGCAAACAGCCGCTTCTTTCTTGCCCCGCCTGAGGTTGGTATTGTCAGATGCTCCCACCCCTCACACCAACCATATCCAAAGACCCAACAGGAGGTTAATCGAGTTCTAATGAGTGTTCTTTTAGGTTCACGGTACAGAAGAAGGCTCAGACTACCACCAGGGTCATAAAAGTACCCCTGGAAATGCCCTAAACTCCCACGAAAGACTAGTAAATTAACGTGTTTTTGAGCGCAGAAATGTTTAAAAATATGGCCCTCTGAGACTTGTGTTGCTCCTGGGGACTCCATTTAGTTTATTGCGTGTTCTTCCTTTTATGCCTTTCCTTGATATATCTAGTAGTTTTTATTTTATTTTTTTAGGGAGGAGGAGTGTTGTCTCATTTACGTATCTCTTTCTTCTATTTTTATCGTTTTTCTTTTGTTTGGGGTCTGTTTTCTTTACTTTTTGTCTTTTTCTCGTTTTTCTTTTGTTTGGGGTCTGTTTTCCTTACTTTTTGTCTTTTTCTCGTTTTTCTTTTGTTTGGCGTCTGCTTGCTTTTACTTTTTTATTCTTTTTTCTCGTTTTCTTTTTGCTTTTGGCCTGTCTCATTTATTTCTTTTTCTTTTTCTCGTTTTTCTTATTTTGGTCAGTCTCATTCACTTCTTTCTTTTCTTTTTCTCGTTTTTCATTTTCTTCATTTTTTTGGTCAGTTTCGTTTACTTCTTTCTTTTCATTTTCTCGTTTTTCTTTCCTTTGGTCTGTCTCATCTACTTATTTTTCTTTTCTTTTCCTCCCTTCCTCCACTCTTATCCACCTCGTTTTCCTCTTCTTCTCTCTCAATTATTCCTTTTTTTTTTTTCTTCCTTTCTCCACTCTTATCCACCTTATTTTCCTCTTCTTCCTCTCTCTCTCTCTCAATTATTCCCTATTTTTTCCTCCCTTCCTCTACTCTTATCCACCTCGTTTTCCTTTTTCTCTCTGGCCTATTTATTTATTTTTTTTCCTTTTTTTCCTCCTTTCCTCCACTCTTATTAACTTTTCTTCCTTTTCTTTCTCTCCCTGATTTATTCCTTTTCCTTTTCTCCCTTCCTCCACTCTTATCCTCTACGCTTTATCTTTCCTCCACCCTTGCCTCTCTCCTCCCTTCCCCTCTCTCCTCTCTTATCTCTCCTCTCTCAACCTCCTTCTCTTCTTCCTCACTGTCTTCACTTCATCTTCGTCTTCCTCCTTCCTTCCCAACATGTCTCCTTCACCCTCTCCCTCCCTCCCTCCCTTGTTAAGCTATGTAAGGACTGATGTAATCCTGCGCCGGTTGAGTTTTATTTGTTTATTTATTCATTTTTATTGTCTGTGTACTCAAGAACTTTTAAACATCCACAAATTACTTTCCTTTAAGACGCCATTTGCCTATTAAACGATTCATGCTCGGTATTCTCAGACCCTCCGGAATCTCACATCAACTGTTTTCAAAGACCAAAATGGAGATTAATCGGATTTTAATGAGTGTTTTTTTCACCCTAGTGGCACAGGAGAAGGGTCAGACTAATACCAGGGTCATAAAACTATCTCTGTAAATGCCCAAGACTTCTACGAAAGCCTTGTCAAAAGTATGTGGCCCCATCTCTCTTTTGTATACGTTTCTAATATTAGGGTCATAAAACTATCTCTTCAGATGCCCAAGACTTCTACGAGAGCCTTGTCAAACGTATGTGGCCCCATCTCTCTTTCGTATACGTTTCTGCTATCTCTGCAAATGTCCAAGACTCCTACGAAAGCCTTGTATGTGGCCCCATCTCTCTTTGGTACACGCTTCTAACATTAGGGTCATAAAACTATCTCTGCAAATGCCCAAGATTCCTACGAAAGCCTTGTTAAATCTGTGGCCCCATCTCTCTTTGGTAAACGCTTCCGCTCACCCTTGAGAACCCCGCGTTTTGCCTTGGCCTCCACACAACTATTAAACTAACAAGAACCTCTCGTTTTGCGCGAAGGTTGAGCTGGTGAAGAGGCCGCGCGTCATGTCAATTTCGCGCCAGAGAGAGCAAGAGAGAGTTTCAGTTTCGCGAAGTTTAAACATTATTATTCTTTTGTTGCCCAGGTAGATTTTCAAAGGGGAGGGATAACAGAAAACAGTGGAATGAATAAACTAACAAATATATGAAAATGAAAACAGGTAGATAGATTGATAAGTAAGACAGGTGTGTGTGGAGAAAGATCTGGTGTGTTGAGTGTTCTGGTTCGCGCTAATGTGAGCAAAACCCTTGACCAAAACATTGAAAGTCAGGAATCGAGTATCATTTTAACTTCGCGTCCTTCCAAAATCGCAGAGCAGTAAAAGGGTTAAACATCATTATTATTTTTTTTACCTTTAAGAATACATGTGTTGAGTGTTCTGGTTAGCGCTAATGTGAGCAAAACGTTGAAAGTCAGGAATCGAGTATCATTTTAACCTCGCGTCCTTCCAAAATCGCAGAGCAGTAAAAGGGTTAGACATCATTATTATTTTTTTTACCTTTAAGAATACATGTGTGGAGTGTTCTGGTTCGCGCTAATGTGAGCAAAACGTTGAAAGTAGAAGAACCGAGTATCATTTTAACCTCGTGTCCTTCCAAAATCGTGTTGTGTGACCTCGCGGAGAAGTAAAACGGTTAAACATCATCATTATATATTTTTTTACTTATAAGAATACATGGTGAAGTGTTCTGGTTCGCGCTAATGTGAGCAAAACGTTGAAAGTAGAAGAACCGAGTATCATTTTAACCTCGTGTCCTTCCAAAATCGTCTCATGTGACCTCGCGGAGACCTGGAGGTGATAGGTTTTCGTATTCATTAGTGCTGTTACAAGGCTCGGCGTGGTTGTGTGATTGATTTGTACTTGTTATCAGTGGAGACAGTAACAGTGCACATACACACATTCATATATACACACATTCACTTCCACTCTACATCATTCTTTCCTTCCTCGCTTCTTTATCCTATTCCACCTTCATCCCCCTCCTCTTTCCACCCCTTCGTCCTCTTTCTCCACTCATCCACCTCTTCCTCTTTCTATTTACGTATTCCCTTTCTTCCCTCTTCCTCACCCCAATCTCCCCAACTTCTCCACCCTGTTGCCTCTCCTACTGTTGTTTCTCTCTCTCCCTCCCTCCCTCCTTGCCCTGTCTCCTTCCTTCCTTCCCCCCTTTTTTCCTCTCCCTTGTTTTTACCATTTATCCACCCTTCCACTCTTTCCTCCTTGCCTCATTCCTTCTCCTTCCCTCCCTCCCTCCACCCTTTCCCTCCTTACCTCCCCACTTTGCCTCCACTTCTTGCCTCCATTCCTCCATGCTTAACTTCCACTCTTCTCTCCTTGCTTAACCTACTCCCTCCTTTCCTCCACCCCTCCCACCCTTCCCTCCTACACTCCTCCCTCCTTTTCTCCACCCCTCCACCTACCCTTCCCTCCCTCCCTCCCTTGCTGTTATGTGATGTCGCTGATGTAATAATGCGTGGGCCGACTACGCTTCTTTTTTTTTTTCTTTTTTTTTTTCTCTTGATTGAATGTACTCAGGACTTAGCGACGTGGACAGGGAGGTGGTGGTGGAAGGGGAGAGTGGAAGTGCAGAGAGAATGTAATGCTGAAGTAAGTGGAAAAAATCACCTCGCATATTTTACCGATTTGCAAGATGGTCTCAATTTAGGAGCGTGTGTGTGTGTGTGTGTGTGTGTGTGTGTGTGTGTGTGTGTGTATGTGTATGTGTGTGTGTGTGTGTGTGTGTTGGCAGGGGCTTTGCTATGCCGTCTGGATTCTTCATGTGATTTGCTTTTCTTTCTTTTATTTTCCATATAATTCTGTGGTTTGTGATGGGTAAGCACTACTACTACTACTACTACTATTACTATTACTATTACTACTACTACTACTACTACTACTACTACAACCAACTACTAATACAGCTCCCTATAATTGCATACATATTCATAGTAACAGTAATTTAAGTTAGAGTATACCATTTTTAACTCCATAAACAACAACAACAACAACCCAACCCAACACAACATAAGCATCCCAACTAACCAACCACAAAACCACAACCTTACCATAACCACCCAATCCCAGCATTCCTCTTTAATCACCCAACCATCCTTAACCATCCTCGCATCCTTTTATTATCCCTGTCTCTGTGTGTGTATACTTTCCGACTCTCCATCCATCCTAGCATACCGCCCAGCCAGCCTCTCACCCCTTTGATCCTACCCTCCTCCCCCTCCCCCCTTCCTCCATGTGGCAATAATGGTAATAGTTTGTTGCATATAAGGCGAAGGGGGGAGGGAGGGGGTGATTGGGTCCTGGTCCTCGCGGCATGCTGGCAAAAACTAGTAGGCGGGTGAACCGCTACTAGTAATGGTAATACCTGTTGGGTGGCGCACAGGTAACCGCCGCTCCACCTGGGTCGCGTGTGTGTGCTCGGCGGGAGGTGGAGTGAGTGAGTGAGTATGTGTGTGTGTGTGAGTGAGGTGGATGAGTGAAGAGAGAGAGAAAGGGGGGAGGTGGTGGATGAGGGTGGAATAGGATAAAGGAACGAGGAAGGAGAGAATGATGTAGAGTGGAAGTGAATAAATGAAAGGCTTAATTAAGGGAATAAAGAAAAGGAATGGCAAGAAGGAATAAAGAGAGGGTGGAGAGGTAAAAGTGGAGGAGAAGGGAGAGGGGGAAGGAAACAAAGAGAGGGAGAGAAAGAAGGACAAAAATAAATAAAGAAAGAAAGGAAGTAAAAATAGAGATAGGAATAAAGAGATAAAGAAACAAAGAAACAATGAAAGACAAAAATAGAAAGAATGAAGAACAGAGAGAGAGAGAGAGAGAGAGAGAGAGAGAGAGAGGACGTGGGGGCAACAGTGGATAGCGCAACAGAACACCAGGGAGGAGGCACGACAGGTGTGTAATTAATTTGACGGATGGAAGGACAGGTAATCCCCTCCACCCCTCCCTTCCCTCCCCTCTTCTCTCCCTCTCTTTTTTTCCTCCCTGGTTTAATTGATCGACGCAGGTGAAATTAAAAGACCCTAAACACCTGTCCCATCATGTCCTCGTCCACCTGCATAGTACTTTTTTTTTTTTTACTTACTTCCTTTACTTCTTTACTTTACCTCTCTACTTTTTTTTTTACTTATTTAACTTCTATTACTTTTTCTTATACTACTTCTACTCCTAAATCTTTACTTCTTTTTACTTATTTTACAGCTTTTACTTATTTTCCTCTGCTTCTACTTATCTTTCTACTTGTAATACTTTCCTGCCTTTACTTAATCTCCTCAATTTTCTAATTTACTTACTTTGTTAATGTATGATTGCGCGTTTCCTTCTTCCCTTGATTCCTTTATTTCTGCTTCTCTTCCCTCTTTCTCTACTTGCAAAATGAGGAGGAGGAGGAGGAGGAGGAGGAGGAGGAGGACAGCTAATTGGTGTGAATGTAATGCTGTCAACATCAAATTGAAAAGAACACACACACACACACACACACACACACACACACACACACACACACACACACACACACACACACACACTCCAGCCTCCACGTACACGCGATCAATGCTTTACTGCAGTCACTGTTACCCCCTCCCCCCCTGCTGCTGCTGCTCTCTCTCTCTCTCTCTCTCTCTCTCTCTCTCTCTCTCTCTCTCTCTCTCTCTCTCTCTCTCTCTCTCTCTCTCTCTCTCTCTCTCTCTAATCCTTTCTCCCTTTCACCCTCTCCCTTCCTTTTATTCTCCCTTCTCATGTTGCAAATCTCACCCGCCACCACCACCATCACCACCACCACCACCGCCACCATCACCACCACCACCACCACCACTACCACCATCACCACCATCACCACCACCATCTGGCAACCACTCTCGCCTCAACTCACCTTCCTCACCATCACCACTCTCCACTCACCACCACCATCACCACCATTGCCACAACCATGAAAACAGCACCACCACCAGGACTTGTGTGCACCCCCATCCATCTCGTGATTGACTGTTGAGGGTTGACAAGTGGATGAATGGGTTGGTTTACAGGCTCTCCCCTCGTCTGTGTGTGTGTGTGTGTGTGTGTGTGTGTGTGTGTGTGTGTGTGTGTGTGTGTGTGTAATCTTGAAAACGGATGAAGAAATGAGTGAAAAATATATTAAAAGAAAGAAAACTAAAATAGAGAAAATAAAACTGTTGCTCTCATAACTAAAGAAAAAAATACATAATACGAAAAATAAATGATAGGTGGAATATATATTTTTTTAGCTATCTTGATAAGGCCCTCTTATTATTATTATTGTTGTTGTTGTTGATGGGTTGGTTGTCAGGCTCTCCATGTGGTGTTGTTGTGTTCTTCCTTTCTTTCTGTTAA
>NC_066535.1:14282852-14495352 GCF_024679095.1 Eriocheir sinensis | reverse complement strand
AAATCCCTCACTTCACTCCCCATTCCTTCACTCCTTTGCTTACTCCCTCATTCCTTATCATCCCTTCACTCCTTCCACTCCTTTTAATTCCTCCCTCCTCCTTCCTCCTACTCCACTCAGCATCCATCCATTGTTTCCATTCCTCCATCTCTCCTCCACTCCCTCCTTCCTTCTCTCCACTCCACCCAGCATCAATTCACTCCTCTCACTCCCTCCCCGATGTCATTTCCTGTCCTCGTTAAATCCATCAATGGCTCGGCCTTTAGATGTTGGACAATGGAGCTAGCCAGTCACTGCGTGTGTGTGTGTGCGTGTGTGTGTGTGTGTGTGTGTGTGTGTGTGTGTGTGTGTGTGTAGGAATGCGCAATAAAACCATTAAGAGGTAGAGGTAGTGGTCCTTAGTTTTTTATTGCTCTCTCTCTCTCTCTCTCTCTCTCTCTCTCTCTCTCTCTCTCTCTCTCCATTATTATTCATAGTGGTTGCTGTTTTTGTTGTCGTTGTTGTTGTGGTTTTTGCTGTTGGTATTTTATGTAATTTATGTTCCTTTCTTCTCCCTCCTCCTCCTCCTCCTCCTCCTTTTTTCTCCTCCTGTTTCTCCTCCTTCTTTTTCTCCTCCTCTTCCTCCTCATCATCATTTTTATCATCATTACTCTCGTCTTATTTTTTCACTGTTGCTGCTACCACTAAAATCACCACCACCACCACCACTACCACCACCACCATCAAGGCAACAACAACACCACCTCCACCACCACCTCCACCTCCACCTCCACCACCACCAATTGCGTTTACCCTTTATTGATAACACCGTATAACACATTTAGCTCAATAAACGTCCGGGGCCAAAGCCATCCCTGTCGCCACGCTAATCCCTCCCTCCCCGCCCGCCCCGCCCCGCCCCGCCCGGCTTGATTCACACATGCACACAGGTGGGCAAACAGGTGGACAGGTGAGCGAGGTGAGCGGCGTGACACAGGTAATTGCAGGTGACACTGGGGCCCTTTGTTTTGATTTTTTTTTTTTTTTATTTATTTATTTTTTTTTTTTTTTTAAGGATGCAGTTTCGGAATTAGTTTACTTTTGTTTGTTTGTTTTGTTTAGACGCTTATTTTTCGTTGCTTTCTTTCTGTTTGTGTGTGTGTGTGTGTGTGTGTGTGTGTGTGTGTGTGTGTGTGTGTGTGTGTGTGTGTGTCTCTCTCTCTCTCTCTCTCTCTCTCTCTCTCTCTCTCTCTCTCTCTCTCTCTCTCTCTCTCTCTCTCTCTCTCTTCTTTCCCCCTGACATCCCCAAGAGAGAGAGAGAGAGAGAGAGAGAGAGAGAGAGAGAGAGAGAGAGAGATGACTGTGGTGATGGAGGTCGAGCGGATCAAAGGTCTGGAGCCGGCGGTGAATAGCAAGCGGATGGTGATGATGATGATGATGATGGTGATGAGAAGAAGGATGGTGGCGATGAAACCTGAATGCATGTGTAGTGAAAGGAGGAGGAGGAGGAGACAGGTGTAAAATTAATGGTGACGGAGGCAATGGAGGACACGTGATGGTGATGGGAAAAACAGATGATCCGAAAATGGTGAAGGAAGAAGAAGAAAAAGAAGAAGGAAAAAAAATAACTAGAGGAGAAAAATAAAATAATAATACATATAAAACCCAAATGAAAGAAATGAAATGAAAGGTAAATAGATGAAGGACGAAAGGAAAATATAGAAAGGAAAATAATGGTGGAATAAAAAAAAACGGTAATAAACAATGTGGAAGAGGGAGTGATTCAAAAGTAGGTTGTGGATGAGGGTGGAATAGGATAAAAAAAAGGGAGGAAGGAAACATTGCAGTAGAGTGGAAGAACACAGATGAAAGACTTAAAGGCAACAGGGAAAGGGAAATGAAAGGTGGAAGAGAGAGAATAAAGATATGGTGGAGGAGGAGAGAGTGGGTGGGTTAAAGTGGAGGAGGAATGGGAGAAGGATTGAAAGAGTAGAATGAAGTGGAAGGGAAAAAGAAGTGGATAAAGAAAGAGAATAGAGAAAAGGGTTATAATCAGACATTGTGGAATAAAGAGAGAGTGGAGGAGAGAAGTAGATGGGTGAAGAAGGAAGCAAACAGTAGTTGAGTGGAAAGAAAATAAATGTGGAAGACGAAGGAGAGGAAAGGAAAAGGGTTATAATCAGACAAGGTAAAATAAAGAGGAGGTGGAAGAGGAGGAGGGTGAATAGGTGAAAATGGAGTGGAAGGAGAAGGCGGAAGGAAACAGTAGAATGAAGTGGAAGGGAAGAAGGTGTGGAGGAAAGAGAGCAAAAAAAGAGATATAGGCAGACAAGGTGGAATAAGGAGATGGAAGAAGAGGAGATAAGTGGATAGGGGATGGTGGAGGAGGAAGGAAAGAGTGGAGTGGAAGAGAAATAGAAGTGGAGGAAGAAGGAGAGCAAATATGGGTTAGGATCAGACAAGGTGGAGTAGTATGATTGTGTTAGAGGAGAAGAGATAGGTGGAAGGTGGTGGAGGAGTTGAAGTGGAGGAGGAAGGAAAGAGGAGTGGAAGGGAAAAGATGTGGAAGACGAAGGAAAGCCAAATGGAGTAAAGAGGAGGTGAAGGAGGAGAGTGGATCGGTGGAAGGTGGAGGGATGTGGAGGGGGTGGAGGAAGGAAAGAGAGAGGTGGACAACGTACCCCAATCATAGTCAATCACGGCCTCTCTTGACGCAGCTTCCAGTAACCTTGGCCCCTCCCCCCTTACCCCCCTCCCCCCTACCCCCCCATACCCCCTCACCCCTCACCCCTTCCTCTTGCCCTTAAAACATACCCAAACTGACCGTCTGACTGCACACTGCTGTCACCCCTCCCCCCTCCCTGCCCCCCTCCTGACTGACTGACTAACTGACTGACATGCAAATTGCCTGCTTGACTGACTGACCGTATACCTTGCTGACTGACTGGCTAACTGACTCGACCAACTGCTTGACTGACCGACCGACTGACTGCTTGACTGACTATTTGACTGATTGACTGAATGACTGACTGACTGACCTTTGTGACGATGATTATTTGTTCGTAAAAAAAAAAAAAGCTTAACAGAAAATGGAACTAGGAAAAGACACTCCCTTACCAATAAATAAATAAACAAATAAATAAATTAACTAAAAGAAACAGGGGGGAAGGAGTACTTAAGAAACAGAAGGGTAACATTGAGACAGAAGAAGAGAAAGGAAGGCCAAGGCTGCAGAGGAAAGGGCAAGGCTAAGAAGGGAGAGTAAGAAAGGAACGAATGCATCTGGAAATGGCAGGGGAGAAGGGAAGGGAGGGGGAAGGGCAGGGAATGGAAAAGGGAAGGAGAAGGGGAAAGGGTTGGAAGGGGAAGGATTGGAAAGAGAAGGATTGTAAATGGAAGGATTGGAAAGGGAAGGATTGGAAAGGGAAGGGTTGGAAGGGGAAGGGTCAAAGGGCAGGGGAAGGAGAAGGTGTCCATCGTTGTTATTGACAGGTACAAGACAAGTCACTACAGGCAGCAATGAAGGAGGAGGAGGAGGAGGAGGAATAGTACAATGAGGAGGGGGAGCAAGGAAGGAACAATGAGGAGGAGGAGTAGGAGGAAGAAGAATGTAGGTCGGAGGAGGAGGAGGAGCAAGGAAGGAAGAAATTAATAGGTTATGAAAGTTTATGTAGAAGGAATGGAGAGAAGAAGAAAGAAAGAAAGAAAGAAAGAAAGAAAAATTGGGTAAGAAGAACAACGGAAAGGCATTATTAGATTAGGAAAGTTTGTGTCGAAGTATTGCAGGAGAAATAAGAAGAAAAAGAAAGAAAGAAAGAAAGAAAGAATGGATAAGAAGAACAATGCCTAGAACAAGAACAAGTGGAACAAGAAGAGAACACATTGTAAGAGAGAAGAACATGCCAGAGAGAGAGAGAGAGAGAGAGAGAGAGAGAGAGCCGGTTGAGTTATGACACGACCGCCTTAGTGATTTAATCCATAGGTCAGGCTCTTCTCACGGACCCGCCGAACATATTAAAGCACTCGCTGGACATAACGAAAACCTTCAATGCAGTCCTGTCGCGGCGAAGTAACGGTGTCGATGTCTTTCTGAAATGAGTTGATTGTTTTCTCGCTAACTGCATCTGTCGGGAGGTTGTTCCAGTGGCGGATGACTGACCTATCAACGAATTATGAATAAGATGAATATAACTGGGCGTCTTTATATTCAATTTTCTCGCGATGAACTTAAGCTGGTATTGTCTTTGTTATAGGAAGACTAACGCTGGATTTTTTGTTGTGTCGGGTTAGTATTTATTTATTTATTTATTTATTTTTTACAACAAAGGCGACAGCTCAAGGGCACTAAAAAAAGGAAACAATGATATAAAAAAAAGCCCGCTACTCGCTGCTCCTAAAAAGAATCCAAAGAGGTGGCCGAAAAAGGGGTCAATTTCGGGAGGAGAGGTGTCCTGATACCCTCCTTGGCTAGTTTGGCTTTTTAATTCCATTTTTGGGAAGTGAATTAGTTAGTTAGTTTTGGGAAGTTAGAAATTAGTTAAAAGTGTTGGATTTTTAAAGAGTTAATTCGGCATGTTACAAACTCAGTCGTAAAAGTGATTAAAAATTCGACTCAACTAACCATGAAAACGGACCAAGACATTCAAGACGTACAAATCATCCACATTATCGTTGATCAAGACTAACTAATGCGAAGTGGGAAAAATGAGGCGTCACAGAGCTTCGTATGTTTCAGGTCATTACTTAATTTTAACTCCTAGATCAGATTAACCATGTATACGACTTACTTGGAATTTTAACGTATGTTCTGTGAATGCATACTGTTTCTGGACTCAAAGTGGATGAGTTTACACGTGTCAAGGCTTAAGAGTGAAGAGCATTGCCACTTTTCAGGCCATTCAACAATCCTGTTAAGCTCCCTTTTGATGAATTCACAGTCGACCCTCGCAAATGGCTATTCCCTCACCCTATTTTTTTTTTTTATAGCGTCATCATCAAACGTCTACACTGAGGGCTGTATTCCATTTTTTAAGCCGTTGATATCTCCTCTTCTCCCGAAATTGATCTCTCCTTTTTTTTTATTGGAGCAGCGCCTGGCGGGCTTTTTTTTTTTACGTCTAGGCCTATAGTGCTGGTAGGCTTGATGGAAGGGCCTGGATGGTATTCGGCCCCGGTCCAGGCTCAGGCAAGTGTTTATAGTGGCGCCATCTTCTCTTGCATCTTCTGTTGCTATTTTTATTTTATTGCCCTTGAGCTGTCTCCTACCTATGCTGCAAAGAAAAACCTTTATATGATAAGGAAAATGGGTCCCACCACTGACCCTCGCGGCAGTCCACTAGTGACGGGGTGCCATTCGAAATCCTGTTTATTGAGTGAAATCCGTTTTTTCTCCGGCAAGCCAATCTCTTTTTCAGCGCTGTTAAATTGTCACCCATTCCCATCGACTAGTTTTTAGGAGACGCCCGTGTGCCACCCCGTCGAATGCTTTCTCGAAGTCTAGACAAATATCATCGCGGGGACGTCGTGGTTGTTCAAGTTTTCATAATACCTCGGCAGACGTCCAATAAGTTTGTTAAGTAGGATCGCTTATTTCTGAAACCGTGCTGGGGGTATCTCAAATTATGTTGTTACCCTCTTGGAACCTGACAAGTTTGTGTGTGGTAATTTTCTCAAGGATTTTGCCAGTCTGGAATAGTAGTAGTAGTAGTAGTGGAAGACGAAGAAGAAGAAGAAATCGAAAAATAAAATGAAAAAGAAGAAAGGAAAAGAATAATAGTAGTAGTAGTAGTAGGAGGAGGAGGAGGAGGAGGAGGAGGAGGAGGAGGAGGAGGAGGAGGAGGAGGAGGAGGAGAGATGGGTCAGTCAGGTTTAGAGTAGGTGAAAGAAGGTGAGCTAGCTAGGTACCCCCCCCCCAACTCCCACCCCTCCCTCCCTCCCATTCCTCCCCACACACCTGGATTGCGTCACAGGGGAGGAGACAGGTGTTCCCCTTCGGCAGCCCCACGCCTCCACAGGGCACGGAAGCACCCGCCGGGCCTCCCCTTGAGCGGCACACGGGTGAGGGGAGGCGCGTGTGGGATCCTGACGAAGCTGCATAGGTGTTTTGATTGCCCAGGTGCGACAGGTGTGCGGGCAGCGGGGTCACGGACACTTACGACTGGTGATGACTGTACGGGGGGAGTGGAGGGGGGAGGAGGAGGGTGTGATATAGGGAGGAGGTGATCGTGGTGAGAGTGGTAAGGCAGTAGGTGAAGGAGGAGGAGGAGGAGGAGGAGGAGGAGGAGGTAAGATAGAGATGCCTGTTGTTGGGGAAGTCGAGGTTCTGACACTTGACCTCTGACCTATGGCACACACACACACACACACACACACACACACACACACACATAAGTACGTCGTCATTTTCCACCCTCTGAAGCTTCTTTTTTTTTTTTCTTTTTTTTTTTTTCTTTTCCTTTTTTTTCAGCGTTTCCCTCTCACTCGATTCATTATTTTCCTTCGTTTTCTTTTTTTTCTTTTTTTTCTTTACCGCAATAAACTACTCACTATTATTAGGTATCACAGAGAGAGAGAGAGAGAGAGAGAGAGAGAGAGAGAGAGAGAGAGAGAGAGAGAGAGACCTTCTGACATTACAAACTTCTAAAAAACTCTCCATCAAAAGTTGTGTTAAATGCCGAGGTCGAGAGAGAGAGAGAGAGAGAGAGAGAGAGAGAGAGAGAGAGAGAGAGAGAGAGAGAGAAATCAGTTTGTATCATCATCATTATTTTTCCTAGTAATAATAATAATAATAATAATAATAATAATAATAATAATAATAATAATAATAAACAGATCAGTAAATTTTCAACACCTGTCGTCATGATGAGAGTCCTTGATCGCAGGTGAAATGGCCAAGACTCTCTCTCTCTCTCTCTCTCTCTCTCTCTCTCTCTCTCTCTCTCTCTCTCTCTCTATCGCACACAGACATACCAAGAGACAAACAAACGTACTAACAGACTGACAGATAGATAGACAGGAACGCATGTAAGTAGACAGTCAGTAGCTACGTAAGTGTCTATCTATCTGTCTATCTATCTATCTATCTATCTGTCCATCTATCTATCTATATTACCATCACCATCATCATCACCATCACTGCAGCGGACAAGTAATGGCAGATGCTGATGATGTTTATGATGATGTAGAAAGATAAGCAAATTTTCGTGGGTCCGGAGATGCAGGACGACAGGTAATGAGACAGGTGGGCAGACAGGCGGACAAACGATCAAGCAGCGTCTCGTCAGGTGAGGCGGCAGCTAAGGGAGTCCGACACGCCCAGGTAATTAGTAGGCAGGTGAGGCAACACGCTAAGTAGCACACCTGGGGCTCATATTATTACCTGTGGTACTACGCGAGCGACGGCCAGGTGGACAGACAGACAGGTAGGCAGAGGCTGATAGGTAGACAGACAGACAGATAGGTAGACAGACAGATTGATAGCAGATATACAGACATAAAAGAGACAAACTATTAAATGAAGGTATACAAGAACGTTCTTAATATATGCTTGTAGGTCTTATTAAAACTCGATGAACATGCACACATACATACAGACAGACAGACAGACACAAAATACGAACTGGAACTAAGAAACTCTGACAGACAAACAGATACACAGACGAAAGGACAAACAGGTAAATACAGACAAATAGACAGACTGATAGACGTACAGACTGGCTGATGGACAGAAACACAGACAGACAGACAAACGGAGAAATGGATTAAGATACAGTTTAAAGCCATGCATAACAGACAGACACAGACATACAAATTCAGGCCAGACAGACATAAATACCTAGACAGTAATAGTGACAGACAGACAGACAGACAGATGGACATAATAAACTAAGATGGAGAGCGAGATAAACAGCTGTAGATGGACACACACACACACACACACACACACACACACACACACACACACACACACACACACACTTGACCAGCCTGCCAGCCATTTCTCCTCCTCCTCCTCCTCCTCCTCCTCCTCCTCCTCCTCCTCCTCCTCCTCCTCCTCCTCCCAGACGTCCTTGTCCCTACTGCTCCTATGCACTCCTCCCTTTTCCTCCTCTCACTCCTTTTCCTCCACTCTCCTCCTCCTATAACCTCTCCTCATCTCCTTTCCTCTGATCCTCCTTCGCTATGCCGCCCAAGAACGTGAAATCAATCTTCCTTTCGCCGCCTCTCACGTCTTCTCCTCTTCCTCCTCCTCCTCCTCCTCCTCCTCTTCAATTCTTCCTCTCTTCCCAAATACGGCAGGAGAGAACAAGAAGTAGGAAAAGACGGAGACGGAGGAGAGGAGGAGGAAAAGATGGAGGAGTAGGATGAGGAGGAGGAGGCAAAGACAAATAGACAAATTGGAGGAGGAGGAGAAGGAGGAGGAGGGAAGACAAGGAAAAGACAGAGGAGGAGGACGAGCTGCGAGGGTGAGCAGGTGAGCAGGTGACTGATGTTAACACCTGCTCCTCCATCTGCTCCCCCCTACTCCCTCCCCCCTATAAGGCAGGTGCAAAATGCCACCCCGCCGCCTCACCTGGTTGCCCCCCCCCCCCCCCCCCCGTCCCCTCCCTCCCCTCCTTCAGGTGTGACCCGCGTTCGTGCCTCCCTCCACTAATTGCCAACATTCCTCCTTCTCATTTTCCTCCTCCTCCTCCTCCTCCTCCTCCTCCTCCTCCTCCTCCTCCTCCCCGTGGCTGTAAATCTCTTGCGACGTCGAAGTGCACAGGTTGATTAGAGCGTTTGTTCGTGTGTGTGTTTGGGTTGAGAGAGAGAGAGAGAGAGAGAGAGAGAGAGAGAGAGAGAGAGAGAGAGAGAGAGAGAGAGAGAGAGAGTCAAGGTTATCTTCGGTGTGAACACAATAGTAATAACGATGATATAGATTTAGGATTCCTCGCCGATTATTCCTTATACAGAGAGAGAGAGAGAGAGAGAGAGAGAGAGAGAGAGAGAGAGAGAGAGAGAGAGAGAGAGAGAGAGAGAGAGAGAGAGAGAGAGAGAGAGAGAGAGAGGTTGTGAGAGGTGTGTTGACTCAGCTCTCGAGGAGGAGGTGGAGGTGTAGCTTCTCTCCTCCTTTATCAATCAGTCTATTCATTAATCATTCGCTCATTTGCTGTATCCGTGTGTGTGTGTGTGTGTGTGTGTGTGTGTGTGTGTGTGTGTGTGTGTGTGTGTGTGTGTGTGTGTGTGTGGACTGGGGCGAGAAACGAAAAAAAAACACAAGCTGAATGCAGAAGAGAAAAGGAGATAGAAAGAGAAAGGGAGGAGGAAAAAAAAAGGGGGGGGGGGTTATTTGGAGAGGAAAGGGGAAGGGAGAGGAGAAGGAGGGGGAGGGAAAGGGGGGGAGGAGAGGGAAGGGGGAGGAGGGGGAAGATTTGTTTGCTCGAGGCGGATGGAAATTGTTTGGCATTGAACTGGACTGAATAAGCACACACACACACACACACACACACACACACTCCTACATGCATATAAAAGTCTCATTCGCTTCTCTTTAACACGTTTGTCGAGCCTTTTAGGAAGAGTCATTAGAGTCGTTTAGGAACAGTTAGCTTGTCAGTACACGAGGAGGAGGAGGAGAAGAAGGAGATGATGATAATTGATGAAGAAGAAGAGACTCACAAGCCCCATCAACATAAAACAACAACAACAACAACAACAAGAACAGAGAAGGTGAAGGAGGAAAGAAAGGGAAGGGAAGGGAAAGGAAAGGAAAGTAAGGGAAGGGAAAAGAAAGGAAGGGAAAGGAAAGGAAAGGAAAGGAAAGGAAACAAAAGGAAACAAAACAAAAGGGAAATAAAGGATAGGAAAGGGAATGGAAAGTAAGGTAAGGAAATTAAAGGAAGGGAAGGGAAAGGAAAGGGAAGGGGAAGGAAAGGAGAGGAAGAAGGGGAGCTCGTAAGGAAAAGAAGGGAGGTATAATAGTGGAAGAAAGAAGGAAAGGAGGGCAGGTGGAAGAGAAAGAAAGGGAAGGAAGGGTGGAAGGGTAGGTGATGTGAGGGGGTGGGGGGGAGAGAGGGGAGGAGATGAAGGTTGTCGTGGTGATGGGGGGGAGGGGAGGGGAGAGGGGAGGGTGCCAGGTGGAGGACAGCTGAGGTGAGGAGAGGAGGAGGACAGGTGTGGGTGGGGGGGAGGGGGAGGGGGAGGGTTACGAGGCCAGGGGGATGAGGGGGGGGGGCAGATAAACAATTTAGCTTACGTTTTCTTTCTCTCCCTCTTTTTTTTTTTGCTCGTCTCATTTTCAGTTTTAATTTTAGATCGTCTTTTTTTCTTTTTTCTTTTTTTTCCGCATCTCATTTTCTTTCTCCCTTAATTTTAGATATTTTTTTCTTCTTTTTCTCCACATCTCATTTTTTTCCTTAATTTTCGAACTTATTTTTACCTCCTTTATCATCTTTTCGATCTTAATTTCTTTCTTTCTTTCTCTGGGTCACTTATATCTTTCTTTCTTTCTTTCCCTTCATGTTTTTTTCTAGGTAATCTTTTTCACCATACATTCTTTTTCTTTACTTTTTTTCACTTACTGTATTTATTTTTTGGTTATTTTCTCTTCTCTCCTTACTTCATTTTTTTTGCCGCGTTTTTCTCTATTATTTAACATGGCTTTCAATTCCTTCTTCCTTCTTTCCTTCGTTTCCTCCACTTACCTCTTTCGTTCCCCTTCGTCTGTTTCATATTCTTCTTCTTTTTTTTCTATTTCGTGTCGTTTTTTCATCCTTCATTCCAGTGTCCATAATTGTTGTTGTTCCTGTTGTTGTGGAAACCATTATCCATGTCCTGTATTTTGTCTATCTTTTCTTCTTCCGTTCTTAATAATCCCTTGTTTTCTCAATTTTCTGTCTTTCTTCCTTAACGCATTCCAGTGCCTATAGTTGCTGTTGTTGTTGTTGTTGTTGTTGTTGTTGTTGTCATTATCCTTATCCTATATTGTCTTAATCTTCTTCTGTTCTTAATAATCCCTTGTTTTCTCAATTTTCGGTCTTCTTTAACGCATTCCAGTGCCTATAGTTGTTGTTGGTTGTTGTTGTTGTTATCTCTATCCTTGCCCTATATTCTGTCTATCCTCTTTTCTTCTTATTCTTAATCCCATGTTTATCCTCGTCCTTGTCACTCACTCACTCACTGTCCTTCATCCAGCCTATCCAAGTGTTTTACTTTTCTTTCTCTCTCTCACCTTGTCCTTCGCTTTGTTTATACCCTCCTCCTCCTCCTCCTCCTCCTCCCTCTTGCCTTCCCTTCTCCCTTCCCTTGCTCTCCACCCAAATCCACCACCTCCTCTCATAATCATTAATCACATCACAACACTCAACCTCATTCTCTCTCCCCCATCATTCCCCGCCTGACTAACCTCCTGACCTAATCTACTGCCATCACTTCCTCCCCATTCCCCATTCCCCCATCCCCCCCATTCCCCTATCCCCCCATTCCCCCTCCACTACCTCTGCCTTCCCTCTCACTCACCTTCCCCTCTCCCCAACTTTATCTTCACTTACCTGTCTGTCTTAAGTCATACCTCATTACACCTTTTTTATACGTCCTCTTCCTCCTCTTTTCTTTTTCCTCCTCCTCCTCCTCCTCCTCCTCCTCCTCCCCCTACTCCTCACCTGTTAACGAGCACTAATGAGGGAGCGAGCGGAAGGTAGCAGACAGGTGGGCTTCAGGTGAAATTAGGAGAGGCTCTTGTTCCTCCCTTCCTCGTAATGGCAAGGTCAGCTCGGGTTGGTTTTAAGGGAGGTATGCAAGTTGTAGTAGTAGTAGTAGTAGTAGTAGTAGTAGTAGTAGTAGTAGTAGTAGTAGTAGTAGTAGTAGTAGTAGTCTAGCACTGGCCTTGGAAAGTGTTCTACATGAGGAAAAGTAGTGCTAGATATTTATCGAGGAAAAGAGAGAGAGAGAGAGAGAGAGAGAGAGAGAGAGAGCGGAGGAGGAGCTGGCAGTTGTGGAGGAAGAGGAGAGGAGGGGAGGAAGATAGTTGATAGTAAAAGTAACAATTGTAGTAGTAGTGATAGTAGTAGTGTTAGTAGTAGTAGTAATAGTTGTAGTAGTAGTAGTAGTAGCAGCAAGAATAAAAATAACAACAACAACAACAACAATGCTACTGACGATAAACAGTGAAGTGAGTCGCAAGTGGCATGTTGCTCTCTCTCTCTCTCTCTCTCTCTCTCTCTCTCTCTCTCTCTCTCTCTCTCTCTCTCTCTCTCTCTCTCTCTCTCTCTCTCTCTCTCTCTCTCTCTCACACACACACACACACACACTCACACTGTTGGCTGCTGCTGTGTAAACTTTGTTATCATTTCGGGGACGGTTGCCAAGGAGGAGGAGGAGGAGGACGAGGACCTTGCCAAGTGAAAAGCAACACAACAACCAGAAAAAAGTCTTCGTGATAATAATGATGATGACGATAATAAAGATAACAAAAATAGCGTAACACTCACTAGTCATACAGCAACATGCCTCGTAAGAAATATCGCGGTCGTGGCTGTGGTGGTAGTGGTGATAATCGTGGTGGTGGCGGTGGTGGTGATAGTGAGGGTGATAGTGAGGGTGATAGTGAGGGTGGTAGTGAGAGTGGGGATGGTGACAATGACCTACTCACTACTCGCTTGTATTTACTCGTCGTGTTCACGGAAACGTTCAGGTGACGCTTATAGGAAAGAAAAATGTTTGACGTAGGAGTGAAGCGGGAAGCCAGGGCAGGATTACGTCAGACCCTACATAGCATAGCAAGGGAGGGAAGGAGCAATGGAAGAGAGAGAGGAGGGGGTAAAGGAGGCAAGGTGGGAGGGAAGGAAGGAGACGTAGGTGATATAAGGGACAGGGAGGAAGAAGAGAAGGAAACTGAGAGAAAAATAGCAGCAGAGAAGAAAGATTAGAGAAGAGAGGAGAGAAGGCAAAGGTGGAGGAAGGGGGAAAAGAAAAAAAAGAAAGGAATAAATGAGAGAGAAAAAAAGGAAAGTGTAGTGGATTAAAGTGAAGGAAGGAAGTAAAAGAAAAGTAAATGAGAGGAATAGGAAAGCATGGTGGATAAGAGTGGAGGAAGAGAGAAAAAAGAAAAGAGAGGAATAAATGAGAAAGAGAGAGAATTACATGGAAAGACGAGCATATGGAATGGGAAAAGTGTTTATATAATAGTGTGAAGGTGATGGGCGGGCGGTCTGGTTGAGGGGGATGAGAAAAAGTAAAAGGGGGGGGGGGAAGTAAGGGAATAGAAGGAAGAGAGAGAGAGAGAGAGAGAGAGGAGGAAGGTGTGTGTGTGTGTTTTTTTTTTTGTGGGGGGTCATGTAGGTCACCATAGCGACGCACAGAATCACTTGCAGGACAAATATTTCTGGGGTCTATTCTTCCTTCCTCCTCCCCCCCTTCCTTCTTTCCTTCGTTTCCTCCACTTCCCACTCTCTTTCCCTTCTCTCCATCTCCCTCCCTCTCCCTCTCCCGTTCTTAGATGCACCCAAGAATCATGGCATTTCATTTTGTTTTTGTTTTTGCGTGTGTGTGTGTGTTTGTGCTAGTGACAGAGAGAGACAGAGAGAAAAACAAAGCATAATAAGGGAAGACAGGTGAGGGACAGGTGGCTTCAGGAAGTGAGGGAGGGAGGGAGAGCATGAGGGCGTGGCTGTGGTAACGTGAGGCAAGGGAGAGAGGTAGGGAGGGAGGGAGGAAAGAAGCTAAGGGCGTGAGGGTGTGAGGGCTCGAGGGCAGCAGTCAAGGTTAGCACTGCCATCGTTAACAGCAGAAACAGCAGCAGCAGCGACAGCAGTGTGTGAGCCCCTGTCCACCCTCCCCCCCCTTCCCCCCTGTCACCTCCTCGCTGCCCTCTCTCACTTTATCTTGTGGTCCGGAATAGCCGTCATGAAAATAGATCGAGATATATAAAAAGGGAGGTATTTTTGTCGGACTCTCCATCGGCACGGGGCAAAAATACGATGTTGGTCTGTTGTATTGTGAGGGGGGGGGGGCTAGAGAGAGAGAGAGAGAGAGAGAGAGAGAGAGAGACTACAAGGAATGTGCGTCGGACAAGACTGCAGAGATAAAAGTGGAGTGGTGTGTGTCGCGTCCCTGCATGCTGCGGGCGATAGTGTCTCTTGTCGGTGTCTCTTGTCGGTGTCTTGTCGGTGCACGGACAGGTAGATACTTATTACCAGGCGCAGGGTCATCACTTACCGTAAATCTTGACACTAATGTTGAGATAAACGTATAATTATGTTTGTCAAAGGACATGTACAGGTTTAAAGAACGGATATGCAAATTAGTGTGTGTGTGTGTGTGTGTGTGTGTGTGTGTGTGTGTGTGTGTGTGTGTGTGTGTGTGTGTGTGTGTGTGCTAATTGGCCATGTAACCAACCACTATAACCACTGTTTTCTATATAAGGAACCTGTTGGGGGAGCGCCACTTTTCTTTGCTTACATGAGTCTATAAAAAGGTCTGGGTAGTGAAGAGTGTGTGTAGCACAGTGCCAGGGGTAGTACAGTGCACTCAATGGCGGGGAGTTTCGGCGGCTCACCCTCACCACAGTTGCTGTTCCAGATGCTCCTGGACCACCGTAGCCGCAGCGAGGCGAGCCGCATGGTGTGCGCACGGACCAACGGCGCCACGCCGTTGGTGATGGCAGCCAAGAACGGCCACCTCGCCTGCGTCGAGTACCTGGTGGAGCGATGCAGCGCCGATCTGGAACAAGTGGGATCAGGTATGTACACGCGGCGTCCCCGCCACTGTGCTGTTGTCGTCGCCTTCGCCGTAAATGTCCCTGAAGCTGATTGCAAGAATATCCATGTTATGCAAACTACACTGCATCACTGATACACTCTCTCTCTCTCTCTCTCTCTCTCTCTCTCTCTCTCTCTCTCCTGTTTCACACACACACACACACACGATATATTAGGAGACAGCGGAAAGATTGCGTCTGCCTACCTCTGAGGAGAAGAGATAAGATAGATTTGATTGCTATGTACTGGACGATGAAAGAAATGAAAACGATCAACAATGACAACCAATTTATATGGAATACTAGAAATACAAGAGGTTACGGAAAAAAAAAATAGGAAGACAAGGCTTTCTCCATAGATGATGCATGGACACCAGGAATGACCGCGAAAAATGAAATCGTTCAAGCCAAAAATATTTCATGAATTTAAAGATGTGTAGTTCGCTTCCAGCATATCACAACCAGGTAAATACACACACAAGCCCCGACTGACAACCTGTACTCATTCACTCCTGGCTGGACACTGGACGGGCACGGATGAAAGATAACTGCCCATCTGTTTCCACTCCGACGGGAATCGATCTCGGGACTTGGATTGTGAGCCGAGCACGCTAACCACTGCTACGTGGAGCTGTCTGTCTGTGTGTGTGTGTGTGTGTGTGTGTGTGTGTGTGTGTGTGTGTGTGTGTGTGTGTGTGTGTGTGTGTGTGTGTTGTAGTCATCTTTGCTCCTACATATTCACCTCTATCGCCCTAAGTATCAGTGTAATTACATTAGTGGTCATTACAATGCGTGCCAACACCAATCGCTCTTTACAACATTATTAGTATGTCTTGCACAACTGATTAATTCGTGCGTGTCTTATCATATTTTCTTCTACTTAATTAAGACTTACACGCGGCGAAAACACGTTCTGAAGTACTGTTAAATATCAGCTCCATTGCGCATTGCCAGTGTCAGTTTCACATGACGACAGTTTTTTTTCTTTACCTGTTCCACATATTGCTCTTGAGGGTCGGCGTGTAAGTGTGAAGGTGAGGTGTTCTTGCTAAGCTCTTAATTAATATTCAACAACTCGGGTGAAGTTAAACGGCGTCCTGTGTGTGTGTGTGTGTGTGTGTGTGTGTGTGTGTCAGGCAGGTGCACGCTTAATGAGTAAACGCATTGTATCAACACATTCGGCGGCCTGATGCAAGTTAACGCTCTCTACAATCTCCGCGTCCAGTGTTCAAGGCCACACCATTTCACGGCTGAGAGGAGCAAGTCATCCCTGGACCTTTATAATCGTAGCGGCGGCGACCTCGCTTGGTTAACTGGGGAAGAAAAGGTTGGGTGGGGTGTGGGGAGCGGAGGAATCATGGGGCCGCTGCTGTGTGCACTCGGGAGCTGGATGCCGCGGCGTAACTTTACAATGATCGAGATAGTGCATCGGGTTAAATTGAGGTTACATGCAAATTACGGAAACTGATTATTAGGCATTGCGGTGAAATGTGTGTTGGGGGGAGGCGGGCTGTGTGGGTGGGTGTGGGTGTAGCTTTGACATAATTACCAGCCGCTTGAGTATATAAACATCACGGTTGTATATTATTATGGAGGCAGCACGTGAAGTTTCAAGGACATCGCTAAGTGGATTTCGTGAACGGCGGTGGTTGACTCCTTGCGGTGCCTCGTTCATCAGCCAAGGAGTGCGCGCGTCCCGTCCCCGCTTGTCTGTGTTAGGGTTTCGCAGATACGGGAGCGGTGTCGGGACATTGGGTGACGCCGGCCTAATGGAGATCGATAAGGGACTCGGTACGACAACGAGCCACTCTGAACCGGTGTTGGGACTAGACCAGACAGGATAAAATGCTCTGCGTCTGCGTTGTCTTTATGTGTGTGTGTGTGTGTGTGTGTGTGTGTGTGTGTGTCATTCACCCACTGTTTATATACTCACGTGCTGGACTCTTGATAGCCAGACCTCCATCTTGAAAGCAACATTCTCGAGCTCATTAGATTAATATTTGGGTACGGCTGGGACCTCACACCCCATCCCTCCCCCACCCCCCTACTATGAGAGCTAATGGTGTTTAATAGGTCGGTGAATTCTTTAACGTCGGTTGGTATTTGCCTGCCCAGTTAACAGGTTATGCTTAGTCTTTCATTCATTCAGCCAGCCAGCCGTCCCTGTGAATGTTCCTCAGTTTGCTGTTCAACCTTGATATTGTCTCCATACTGATATGAACTAGGTGGTAGGTGTTTGGAAATTCCACCAGATGTATTATGATAATGTAATAAGGAATCGTGGAATAAATCTTGATAATGTTTGTCATTGACCTCGATACGAATACCTGTTGGCTTTGATCTGCAGGTGATAGTTGTGTTGGTAGTTTCTTTATAAACGCAATGTTGTAGTCTGCATTGCTTGATAAAGTATTAGTCACTCATTTAAAATATCTGTATGAAACTTCATATACACAGGCATATTATATGAGAGGGAAGTGTCACTTTATAGTCCATGACTCAGTCTAGATCAGGATGATGTCAGAATAAAAAAAAGTCTCAGACTGTTTGTGTTTAACATTATCCTGATTATTTCAGTTGTGTTTGACGGCGAGACCATAGACGGGGCTCCCCCTCTGTGGTGCGCCGCAGCAGCTGGTCACCTGGTCGTGGTGTCCTACTTGTTAGAGAAGGGCGCTAACGTCAATGCCACAACCAAGACCAACTCCACCCCCCTCAGAGCAGCTTGCTTTGACGGTCACTTTGAGATCGTCAAGTATCTGGTAGAACATAATTCAGGTAGGTCAACTGATTCTCCTGATAAGCATGGCTGCCATAGATATGCGTTTACTATGTCCTGTTGTGTTATAAAGATTTTGGCCTCTATTCCTCCCTATACTAACTATTAGGATGATTTTTGGTGTTAAGATTGAAAAGATCCTTCACTACCTTAAGACTTGGTCTATCTCGTAATTTCATTATGTTACAACAAATAAAAACTTCCATAAGTTTTCAAGCTGTCACTGTAAAACTTTTGGCTCCTCTCAGACTTATTATAAGATACCAAAGCAAAGGGTCCCAGGCCCCACACTAGATTTTTTTTACCCCTTATGTGGCCTTTGAGGAGTCAGCCAAATAAACATGATAAAATGCTAGATCTTTCTCTAAATATGAAAGGATAAGTGCATATATGCAGGAGACCTCAGATCTTTAAGTCAATCAGACTCAGTAAGGTTACTTTATCCTCTATTAAAGATAAAAGAATTTGATGTTGACTTAATCATAAACATTATAGCTTTTCAGAAAATTGTTTTTATATCAATATTTTTCAGCAAGACTGTGTGTAAGGATTAAGTTTTCT
This sequence comes from Eriocheir sinensis, assembly GCF_024679095.1. Taxonomy (NCBI): domain Eukaryota; kingdom Metazoa; phylum Arthropoda; class Malacostraca; order Decapoda; family Varunidae; genus Eriocheir; species Eriocheir sinensis. Next base: position 14,477,299 of record NC_066535.1, on the reverse strand, counting down.
GTCTTGCTTTTTTAGTTTTTCATAAAAGTTTGCTTGATTTTAAACTGTACTTCTATTATTCAAATTTCTCTTTGTACATTACTTGTGCATATTACATTGAACTTGAAATCTCAGCATGTCAGTGATGTCACTCACTATGTGTTTTGCTTTCAGACATTGAGGTCGCCAACCGCCACGGTCACACGTGTCTGATGATTGCATGCTACAAGGGCCACTTTGATATTGCCAAATACCTCATAGAAATTACCGCCAATGTAAACCGCAAGAGTGTTAAGGGAAACACTGCACTGCATGACTGTGCAGAGTCAGGCTCACTAGACATCATGAAGCTGCTTTTGGACCACAATGCCAAAATGGATGTAGATTCTTATGGTGAGTCCATATTTGACAAGAAGAAATTAATCCGTAAGTTGGACAGCAAAGGGATGAGCTGGAATAAAGTTTTGTTTTTTTTAAATGTAAAAGTATCAGGGAAGAAGCATAAAACTTTGAATTCAATGGGTATGGGAGACCTTAACACAAAGATAGAGACGAAAAATGTTGGTGAAACAGCAGTTTGTTACTTTGAAATGGTCACAAGAAACAGGAGAGATCAAATTGCTGAATTTCTCAAAAGAAACTGACTTAGATTAATGAACACATTTTTCAAGAAAAGAATGAACATAAGTAAACATAGTAACACTTTGATAGTAACCTGCCTCTCCCCCTGAAGAGAAAGGTGTACAGTGCCAATCCTTACACATGGTTCAGACACTTTGTGTCTTGCAGTAAATTTATAGAGAAAGCTAAGATCTGCACGGAGAGAAATGGAGAGAGAGATTGTTTTGGGTAAGTTGACTAATAGATTATTAACCATGTTTCAGGGATGACACCATTACTAGCAGCAAGTGTAACAGGTCACACACACATTGTTGAGTACCTGATCTCAAGAACAGACCTTATCTCCCGCAAAGACAAAATAGATGCCTTGGAGTTACTTGGTGCCACATACGTTGACAAGAAGAGGGACATGCTTGGGGCCCTCAGGTTCTGGAAAATGGCCATGTCAGAAAGGTATGTCCTTGCTTTGGGGCTCCTTATCACTCTCTGAGGAGGCAGTCTATGTGCTTCATAGCTTCAGTAAACTGTATTTATATTTATTTATTTCATATTATGGAGATATACAGTATTGCCATTTTTCTAAGTCAAGTAATTTACAAGTATTTTTTTATGGCATTACATCTTTTCTGAGGTACATAACCATGAGAAAGAAGCAACACAATGGTAGACTTCAGTGCATACATATGCCAATATAATTTCTTTTAATACTGAATTGGTATGAATGTAATCATTGTAATGCTTTTTTTTTTTTTTTTTTTTTTTTGTGTGTGTGTGTGTGTGTGTGTGTGTGTGTGTAAATATGATAATAGAAATAATTATTACATTTCAGGTATGACAATGGAGAAATGATTTACCCTAAACCAGTACAACAGTCTCCTATTGCTGCCTATGAAAACTCTATAGAAGTCATGACCTTGAATCAGCTTGAAGAAATCATATCAGATCCAGACGAGATGCGAATGCAGGCGCTGCTGGTACGTGAGAGGATCCTGGGACCCGCCCATCCTGACACCAGCTATTACATTCGTTACAGAGGTGCTGTGTATGCAGACACTGGCAATTTTGACCGCTGCATCACTTTGTGGATGTATGCGCTAGACATGCAACAGAAAATCCTAGAACCCCTGAGCCCCATGACACAGAGCTCTTTCGTGTCCTTCGCAGAACTGTTTTCATTCATGATGAGTGAAGCCAAAAATAGGGGCCGTAGGGTGCCAGTAGTCAATTTCTGCGACATGATGCGAGTATTTGAGAAGTGTTTACGAGAGGTTGAGGTGGGCATGTTCCAGCTCAATAAGGGTGTTACCAGCTATGGGGGCATGTTGGCAGGTGGCGGTGGGGAACGGGACACAACCTACTTCCACCGCACTCTGGTCATCACAATGCACCTGGTGTGTCTGCTCACCAAACTGGGGCCAGGCCTAACGCCCCTACAGCGGCATGCCATGCGGAAAGCTGTCTACGACCTGGTGCGGCTTGATCCGCGTGGGTCAGGGGGCGTGACTCCACTCCACCTTGCCTGCTCCCGAGACTCCTCCGCCACCATTGGAAGGTTTCCCATCTGTACCTTCCCCAGTGCAGAGGTTGTTAATCTTCTCCTGGAGGTTGGTGCTGATCCATGTGCCAGGGACCACCAGGGCAACACGCCTCTCCACACCCTCGCCAGCAACAAGCAGTGCCGCCGAGACCTGCTCATGGCACTGCTCTCAGCTGGTGCTCATCTCGACACTCTCAACCGATCTGGCCAGAGTTTTGCCTCCATCAGGTCCTCCCGGGGTCAGCGTCTCCACCAGCTGATCAATCCGCTGCAACACACCTCCCTCCAGTGCCTCGCCGCTGCCACGCTGCGACGCCACGGCCTCCCGTACGACAACACGTTGCACCCTCGTCTCTCACAGTTTGTAGACCGGCACTGATCTTGGCTGTAAATAGATCAATGGCACCACTCCATGTACATAATTATAGAGGTTAAGCATGTGTACATTTTTATACATATTGACAATAATAATCTTTACATTTGAGTAAAGGCATATGTAGCCATGATGAATTGGATGATGTGTGGCATCATCTCCAAATGGCATTATATCATAAGTGGCCCGACACTTGTGTCACCGGCGCGGTTGGTGACCCCTCAGGGCTGTCACCTGCCTTAGAGGCCTCCTGACATAGCAGAATGGAAATATTCTAACAGGTTACTGTGTATTTCTCTTTTGTGCTCATAACTGTTGAATGCACCCACCTATAACCCTGGAGACAGGGATGAAAGTTAAACTATTATTTCTAAGAACTGTATTGTTTGTCACCCACAAACTTTGAATATACGTGTTTTTGCTGAGAATTGTCCATGATGTGATTGTTGAGAGGTTTGAGGGTGGGCAGCGGCTCAGGGGAAATGTCATTTCAATTTTGTGTTGCAAAATTGAAAGTGATTATTTGTGGAATGCACAAGGTGCTATGATGTGTGTTTTGAAGAAATTTCACTGCATAATAAAATGCATGGATGTTATGAAAGAAGAATTACATATTTTACTATTTTGTACTTTACTATAAAGCACAACATCAAAGCAACTAAAGCATTGCTCTTCTACCAGAATATTTGAGTATCATTTTCACTAGTTTCTTCCTCCGTGGGTGGCATGGTGGATTTAATGTTTCTGGGAAATCTTTCATGAAGGTTAGTCAGCACATGATCACCAGAATGGAATTCAAGCAACATTTGCTCAGAGAATTCGAATTTTTTTTTATTTTGATATTTTGTATTGAAAAATCCTAACTTCCTTTAAAGAGGCATGTAGATTTGCCTTCTATTATTTTCTATCTTGTTTTATAAATTTCTGTATCCATCTTGTCTGTCCAGCGAGAGGAGGAAATGGCTACAATACTGAATTAAACGTATCTGTATGTCCAAGTAATCGTTCAGCAATCAAACTTTTCAATTCACCAGTCATGAAGAGCAGCCTGAACAATGAACTGTTAGGTCTAAATTTGTATTGTGGGTTTATCTGTGATACTATATTTTTCTTGCATTTTCTTATAGAAGTAGAATAACAGTCGTGTACCCAAAATGCTGATTCAATCACAAAGCCGTAAGTCAGTGTTGTGAGTGCTGTGTTTGCTGGAGTAACACTATGAATAAAGGATTCTCTGTTTTGTCTCCAATCATGAAAGAGACCAATCAGTCCTCCTCAGTGACTTCAGGACTCATCATAATAATTCCAAGGTGTTTTATGAACAAATCACTGAGGAGGAAGATAATTGTGCATTATGGACAAATCACTGAAGATGAATATTTTTTTATTGATCAAATACAACATATTTCAAAACTGTTTGCCAAAAAGGACCTTGCCTGATTTACTCATTTTAGTTTTATAATTATTTGGTTCTCAGAAGAGAACCAATTAAAGCACAGAAGTGATGAGCTGAGATATTTTATGTGTTGGTGTTTGGGATCTGCTATGCCATAGCAGGCATCGGTGACTTATTGTTTCATGACAGACTATCTGAGTAAAGCATTATGTAAATTTTATGAAAATTGTGGAAAGCATACTTAAAATTTTTTAATTACCAACCAAATGAGTTAATGCTGCTACATACCATTGTCATTAACATTATATAATCTATGATTGAATGGCCATTAGTTTAATTCAGCCATGCTGCTGGGCTGAAATTTACTTATTTTACAAGAACAAAATGTTAAGAACCTAAGCCCTGCCTTCCCTGAAATGTGGTTGTGTGTTTTTACCATTTCCACTCCCGCCACTGTGTTCACTGCGGGCCAGCAGGTCACAATGAACCTGTGGTGCAGTGCCGCCTGGCCATGCCTTGGGGCTGGTGAGGCTGCATTGTGTCATGTGGCATTTTGTATCGTCCACTACTGTTTGAAACCATTAAAAATATTTTTCATGGGAAAACATGAAATTCCAAAGGCTAAACGCAAATAAGAAACAATGCTCACAAAATACTTTTCCTAAAATGAGAACACAAGTTTCCTAAATCAGTAATTCCACAGTCATAATTATGAAACTGATCATCATTATTGTGCAAAAGGTAATGAAGTTTAGTCACTGCTGTCATATAAAAGAAATTCCATGATTGTTATTTTCAAAGTTATAAATATGAATCATAGATAAGTAAAAAAATATATATTGGGCTTACATCTCAGAAGATCAAACTGATATTTACCTAATAGATAAAAATCTCATTTCTCATAACTTAACTTAAAAAAGCTGCTTCTCTTTGTCTTGTAGAGTTAACTAAAAGATGCTCTGTAAAAGTTCACTGTTACATAAACAATAGAAGAAATCATATCTGACTTGCTGCCAGCTGAAGGGGTTGTTGGACAGAGGTTGCTGTTTTGGTTGTAGCTCGCAGTATCAAAATATTGTTTCACAGTCTCTGAAATGTGTATTTTGCCTCAGTGAGCCAATATCCTGGAAGTGTCCTCTAGTTCACAGACTGCTGGGGCTTACAAGCCAGAAGCTTTAGTATCTGACTGCAGTCATTTCAAAATATTGTTTATTTGGCAAACTGATATGGGTTTGCACCTCTTCTCATTTCTTTTCAAGTCCACAGTAAGGTTACAAATGCTGGATTTTTCTTTTCTTTTGATAAAATTCCATAATGGAATACCCTACAAGAAACAATTATGTACAGCAACTGTTAAACATGAATAGAGAAGATATCAGTACAAGTGCTGTGAGTAGTGCAAGAAAATCATGATAATGTTGTAAACAGCTCCATGTTTGGGTTTTGCAGTGATCAAACTGACACTAACTTCCTGTGAAATGCATTCATCTAGGACACCAGCCTCAATTTGCTCATGTCTTAAATGTGAAGATGACAGGAACTTTGCAGTAGCTGTTCCATCAACTAAAATGGCTAAAATATAGTGGTCAAGGAAGATACTGAGGGCTAATGCCCATGATATTTCTGTACGACAAGAAACTGACCAATAAGTTTTATATTCAATTCTAAGGGTCAGTGTAAATCTGTAATTGAATTTTTTTTTAAACAATTTCTGACTGTATGAAAGTTTCCTATATAGTGATGCCTTTCAGTACTCAAAACATCAACTTCAACAGGTTCAACCCAACAAACTCAGTCCTGTTCCCTGCATTAACATCAAGCACTTCTGGGCCATTTGAAAAGTGTTAATAGAATGTTCATACATTTCATTCATACATACCGGCCAGCCCTCAGTATTATCAAAACTGGTTGTATTTACTTAAAAGATGACGGGTCTCTCAGATGTCTACTTTTATTGCATTTTACTAATTGTGATGTAATTTCTCAGCAATGTCGAGAGTCTTAACATGTCGGTGTTTATGATTCAGTGGCTTATTTGTATTTGTTTGCCATTTTGCAACAATCCTTATCTTGACTGAATCAAACTGGTTGGTTAGCCTTAAAGTCTAGTGTTCTGTGGTTTTGTATGATGTATAATGCTAAGAAGAAATGAATAAAGGAAAATTATGGGTTTCAAGTCAAAGCTGCAAACAAGCCTTCCTAGCTATTGATGATGACAGTGATTATGATGACATAAACAAATAAATTTTTTTAAATGAAACATGTATGATTTACACAAATTGACCAACTTTTTACTTCCTCTACTCAGGGCCGTCCACCCATCTTTAGGAATGTGGTGCTGGCCTGGACGTCCTGATCCACTCATGTCAGGATTTGTGTGTCTTGATAACTTGACATACATTCATATATTCCCAAATTTAAAACCATTTTTCCAAGCTCATTCACTTTTTTATCCTCATATTTATCCATATTTATTAAATTATTCTGATAATTAAGCTGAGTCTTGCTGTCATATTTGATGTGTTTTATTCTTTACATTTCCTGTTGTTCCTGTTGTTGCTTAAGTTTTCAAGTGCTTCTATTTACCATCACCCTCTTTCCTGTATCATTTTTATATTACCACTTAAAAGCTAAATGTGGGTTTGAAATACGTCCACCAAAATGAACTTAGATGCTCTTTTCTGAAAAATTAAGATTAACTAGTATCAGGGGAAAGTTTAATTACTGAAACTACCAGACAACGCTTCAGTCCCAAAGCTCGAATACTTAGTTGGAAACCGAGTGTTCCATTCATCAAGGTGAGTGTCAGTTGGCTATTGGCCCTCGCCGAGTGTGCACGTGCTGTGTCTCCCTTCATCCCTCGTTCTCCCAAGTCCACAGGTGAGTAAATCTACCTGCAGGTTGTGAGAACACTTTTAATCATACACTTCTAGAATTTTTTATTTTATTTTATTTATTATTACATAGGAAGGTAGTACGCCGAAATCCAGAGACACGCTATTTACTAAACACATTCCCTTGTCACTTCATTTACACTTATGACTCCCTAAATTCATTAACACGGGCGATTATGTGACCCATACACGGCACTCTACAACACCAAAACAACCACTTGAACACAACAATCGTTCTCCCTCGTCGTGGTTCAGTGGTTCAGTGTCTCGAGCAGCAGACCAACAACGTTACAAATGTGCAGAAACGACACACCAGCCTTTTCCCTTTGCTTCTCTGTGGTAATACGGGTGCTATGATCAAGCCTTCCCATGCCCTTGCGATCTTTACTGCAAGTTTATGAGGAGTGCGGAGGGCCATCCAGAGCACCGTTGCCAGATTATCGTACTCGGAGCATAGTATTCACCGGTTTCTGACGCCTAATTATTGCCAAGAAACATCAGGATCTAACTCTTTTAACGATAACTATAAATAAGTTACGTTACTGGAGCCCAGAAGACAGTTTTGGGGTAGGAAGTCGGGAAATATAATCGGTTGAGTACGACAATCTGGCAAGGATGTGATAAGTGCCGTGGGGGATCCGAACACGCTGGTTGGTTCCGTTTCAGTCCATCGGGTCTTTATCATTGATTTGCGCCGGGCCGGTTGGCAATAGTGTCTCGGGTTTGCACCCAGTGTGGCATTTCTAATTTATCAACCTTCTCAACTAACCCTTTACCATTATATGATTCCTCACACACTCTAGGTCAGTGGTTCTCAACGACTGCCCATAATAAATAGTATGGGCTTAGTATGGAGTCCACGGGGTGCCTTGGAAACTTGCGAAATATTGTGTGTGTGTGTGTGTGTGGGGGTGGGTGTGGGTGTGTTCTGGCTCCTTCTACGTGTTAAAATTGGTAAGTTTGGTCTGAAGCACTCAAAAAGCTTGGGACCACTGCTATAGGTAGGCTACATAACACATTCTAAAGGTGGACGATACGAGTATATATACTTTAATTAATTTCGATAAGATAACAAATTATCGTCGTCATTTAAGTACCGGCAGTATCGAGGACCCATACCAAGTACTTTATTTCCAGTATCGATTGTGAATAATTATAGGTATAAGTAGAACAAGAGAAAAATAATCATTGATGAGTGTGAGGAAATGAATATATTACTGGGTTATATGTAGGGGGCTGTGTGTACGTCCAATGACTCGTTCACCAATCAAACTTTTCAAATCAGCAGTTATGAAAAGCAGCCTGATGCTGATTCAACCAGTCCTACCTCCAATCAATCCGTTCAGTACCTCCTTCAACGAGTAGCTACCTCCGTGGTGTAGTTGGTAGTTACCAAGCCATTTATAGTTATGAACCCGCGGCCCGGGTTCGATATATGCAATGGAGCAATCAGTGTCCAGAGCTCATCAAGCTGTTCATCCTTTCTTTCAAGCTGGTCGCTACATGGGTAGCCTACCAAGAGAAACATGGAGAAGGTAAATTGCGGTAACCCGGATGTCACTCAACCTGTGAGATCACCTACTGAAGATTAGCCACCCCAGCTGCGCGCGAGGTGGCTGATCTTCAGTTGCCAGACGATCAAAACTTAGTTTAGGCGTCATTATTCGTGATTAATTGTATTGATTTTTTTGCGATTTCTTGGCCTATGTTTATTAAGTAATACTTATAATAGTCAAGCTTTCAGTCTCAATATCAAGTATCGACATGATATTTGTTCGGAGGTTCAAACGACCGATACGCCCAGTCGCCCAACACTATATTCAGCGTAGGCGCTTCATATCTCAGGTGCACACAACTGTCTCGGGAACTTTACCATCTCGGCGGTGAAGACTAAAACCCTCTGTTGCTTTGCAGTGTGCAGGGAAACAATTTAAGAGAGGTATATTGGCTGATTTTGGTAATGGGTGAGTGTCATGATACTGCTTCAAAGACTCCATCAGAGGGGATCGAAGGGAGGCTGGAGAGGACGCTCCTGTAGACACACCAAAACCAAATCCGCTGCCTCCTTATTTTTCCTGGATTTTCAATGCTACAGCGGTAGATACCGTCCACCCAGACTCGCATCAGTCATCACTGAAGTGTGGAATGGCCTAGACAGGGGAATCATCCAGTCCAAAACTTTGAAGTAGTTTAAACCTAAGTTTGACCAGTCAAGATATGGAGACATAACCAATTAAAATTTTAGGAGTAAATCATATTTTCCTTGGGATTATTTTTCCTATGCCCATGTGTATATTATTTACGTTATATTGCATAGTAGTCCTGCTGGTGCTTTATATTCCCTGCGGTGAATTCTATTTTAGGGTTTAATAATATTTTTCTCTGTGCAACTCAAATCTTCAATCAGTGGCCACGGCAGCAGAGCCTCCATTTTGTTGTTGATGTATCCTGTACTGTAATATCTGTATTTCTATGATGTATTTGCCAGGTCTAATGAATTAATCTATGAGTTACATGCAATTTATATCTCCACAGTTTTAGCATATGATTTCATGTTAGAACATTGAGATCTAAACTGAAAGTGAAAAATAAACCAGTTTGCTCTCTTAACAAAGATTTGTATCCACAGAAATGTTGTGACGGGTGGTTTCTTCTTGAAGCATCACAATGGATAAAGTAGCCCTTTCCATCTCCCACATCAGAAGAGACTGCAGGTGGAGAATGTCAACCCCTGGAACACTTCTTTACCAGTTGCCTTTTTAGGAATGCTCTGGTAGGTATGGCTACAGCAGTAGGTGGTGGTAGTAGTAGTAATTCTCCTCCACTTTATCTTCCTTGACATCACAAACCTTTTTTATCTAGTACTTTAATGAGAACTAAATTCCACTCTCTCCTAGTTCTTTTGTACTAGTGGACTATTTTGGCCATCAGATGTGATATGGCCTCCAGCTTACAACCAACACAACCTGAGCACCTTTGTAGCTTGCATGGTGAACAAAAATGTCTTGTTGGTCAGTGTACCCCCTGCCTTCAAGTTTCTCAGCAATTATGGGAAAAATAGTATTAGAATTCTGAAGCCATAGCACAGGTCATTGGGTTACATAAGAGGGCACCAAAGAAAGTTAATCATGGAGCAATTTCGAGTCGTGAGTTTTCTGTGGAGAACTGAGAGAAGGGTTTCAAACACAGTGAGCATAAATATTCCCACAGCCAAACCTCATCCTGGTAAGAGTTCTCAAGATAGAGCTTATATGTAGTCTCAAGCTCTTTCTTGAAAACTATTGGTCTTGGGCTTACAAGGACATGGTTTGGGTGTGTGAATATTTACTCTTGCTGTCTTCAAGTGCCCCTTAAAATTCCACAAAGGGCACTTACTTCCAAACAACAAAGTGCTCATCAATTTCTTATGCTAGGTTCCCAGCTTAATGTAGTCCAGTGATCTGTGACTTGGTCTCAGGATTGACTTATTTTTGCCCTCAGTAACTTTGTCATGGCCCCAAACCCTCCAAGACTTGTGACTGGGATGAGGAGGATGCACTGACCGGCAAGACATATTTTACCATATCTTATTTTTTCTTGACATTTACAACCATTCATGCTGTATGCAATCTTTTTAGAGTGGTGTTGAATAGCTTGTAACTGAATGATTTCTTATTTTTTAAGAGAATGCATCGCAACTTTCGTATCAAATCATAAATCCAGAGTTGAGATTGTGTGCCTTGCCTCCCTTCCTCCTCCTCCACACACTAATGCCTGGGCTTTGCTAATGGCTGCCATGTTTTTTTTTTTTGTTGTTTTTTTTAAGTCTTCCTTACGTTTAAGTAAAATAAGGGTATTAATTATAAAAGACTTTATTTAGAATCATTCTTGTGCCTTTCCTTGTGACATTGTTATAGGTCATGAATACCCAGTGTCAGAAAATCATCAGTTTTCCAAGAATGTACTGTCCTGTTTTACACTATTCTTGGACTCAAAAGTCTCTGTCACCACATCACTTTAGTTTTTGGTGTCACATAGCTCACAGTTCCCAGCACTTGCTAATACATTTATTTTTACATTCAATTGAATTTACTCTTTATCCACGCACACACACACACAGATGTGGGAGGTAAACCGTAGTATCTGTCAAGATGATTTCATCTGCATGGGAAGGACTAACTTAGTAGTGGAGATAGAGCCTCACTATGCCCAAACACAGCTAGCAGTTTCAGAGTCGTATCTGCAAAGACAGAAAGGTATGAAGAGGACATATTTTAAGATACATCAGACTATATAACATTGCACCCGGATGAAACATACAGACATGGATATCACCAGCATTGTAGGTAACTGTGTTACAAACTTAGCCATCATACCCCATTCAATACATAGGCACTGAAAACACCTATTAAATTTTAAAAAGATCCTATGCCTAATAGAAAATCAAAATTAATGTTTTTGGCTTTATTCTAGATGCAGTAATCTACAAATCAGGCAAAATAAGCACACCCATTAATTTTTCAGGACAGATTACAATAGAGCCAAACATGAGCGGTGCCACATCATAAAAAAATATTTTTACCATACCTTAAAAAGGTGACCCAGTACTGCGGCACCTGCCAGTAAGCTGAATTCATAGACCTTTGTTCAGTTATGGACAGGGATAGGTGACACACAGCCTACCAGGCTGTGTGTCCTCCAGTGTGAGTAGGCTGTGCTAGCACCTAGGAAAACCTGGAAAAAGAGGAACTGTATTAGCCCATTACATACAGTCAGGACAGTCCTATACCTTAAGAGTAAAGGGTCTGCAGCCACACCACATCAAATCATGTTAAACCGTATAATATATCCTTCCTTTAATTTCATGAACTAACTTGTAAATAGTTACAATACAGTACTGTATTTTGTTAATTATAAGAAATTTTATTTATTAGAAACCATTTAGTTTTGATTGAAAATAATAGAAAAGTAAGAAGAAATTACAAATAAAGTTGTATACTATTAGAATCTTGATTTCAACATCCCTATTCAATATTACTCCCATTATATGAAAATTTTCACTATGAATAAATTTTGCATAAAATCTAAAAATGTATATTTCACTCACCTACACCTATGTAAATAAGAATACTGTTGACTAGTGTGTCTTTTTCTCATGTGGCAACAATGAACAATTTACTGAGCAACAAAAGGAAATCACAGTTGATGAATGATAAATTCAATACCCTGAGATGAGTGGGGACACATGTCTTGAGCTTGAGATGATCAGATGAAGCATTAAGTAGGCCTGTGCTGCTGATAATGCTATGCCTCAACAAACCAGGAATAGAACATCAGACATGTCACTGCTAGGACAAAAATTTTAGTTTGTAGTAACACCTTAAACCAGTCCCTATCCAAATAAAACTTTATAGTCTCATTTGATTCTGAGCAATGTCTACAGTCATGCAAAAGACAGGGAACTACTACATTTTAAATACAACTTCAACACACTACACGATGTAACTTTTTGTTCAAATTGCCAAGTAACTACCACAAGTAAGCTTTATCACACAGACATTTCAAATAGACTCCAAATGATATACAGATGGTTAAGTTCATCATGGACCTCTGTCAAACATTGAACACCTCATAAAGCATGACATTAAATAAGATGTTATCATGCACACCTCATGTGTGAGAACAGTCCAGCAACACTCCAGTTTCTAGTCACCTTCATCAGGCAGAGCTGGGCGCACAGACTTGATTCGCTGTATCACAAGTGGATGCAGCTACTGTACATGCTGCATTAATGTTTTCCAAATATCCTTTCTAGTACTGCAAGGAACACTGCTTTACACACTCATGAAATGACAGTAATGAACTGTGTGATAGCAAAGATTTCATTCTCATCAGCTTTGATTTTACATTGCATATCTAATGACTATGAAAGTCATGGAGAAATGACAAAGTTGTCAAGCCCAGCTATTAAGACTGTTTTGAGGTGGTAAAGGATGAGAACAACATGACTGTCTTGAGGTGGTGAGGGATGAGAACAAAGTGTGATGATAAATAGTCTATGCAGGTACAGTAACACCCTTTCAGTCAGAATTGTAAACAAATAGGTAATGCAAAAAAATATTAATTACAAAAAATTTGATTTTTTTACAACTGCTAGAATAAAGTTAGAATAACACTACTCCAGCCGGCAACATGCCATCTATTGGAGACCAAAGCTCCACATGGTGGCATGCCATTGTGACATACAAAGAAATGTTGTAAAAGTTGTCTTTAGTTGGCAATGAGCTGACTACTGGAAACTTGAAGGCCTTATTCAGGCACATACTTTTCACCATCAGCTGTGGATGGTATGATGCCATGCTGTCCAGGGTTCATTTAGTACAACCTTCATCAGATTTCAATGAAATAACATATGTAATGTTTTCAAATGAAATAGAAGTCTGTAAGTACATGAAGCAAATTCTTCCATAAAACACAGATGTACACACTGAACCAATTAAACAACACAAAAGTGATATACACACAAAAATTACTGTACGTCTACTACATGCCTGTGTGTGTGTGTGTGTGTGGCGCGGCAGTGCCAAGTGTTTGAAGGAATGCTACTTGAATTAGTATCAATCATTCCTGGCCACAGGAAAGTTTATTTCAGCGTGACTTAGATAAATTTTCCATGTGGTTTAGAATCAATAAAGTTAATTCTGTTCTTGTGGCTGATTAGAATCAACTAGTAAAGTAATATTTTCCATGACATTGTCGTCATCATCATTACCCTTACCACTAGTGTTATTGCTACCAAGCTCATGTCCATCACCCCAGTTTTTAAGTCTTCCTTCTCTATAACAATTGCTTTCTTCTTCACCTTTTCAACTATGGTAAGCTTCTCAGCCTCACTGAATCTTGGCCAATGTACCTTCCTTGGCTGTCTATCAATCATATCTTATATCTTATAAAGACAGAGCTGACTGTGGGGTGTGGAGTGAGACACATTTCTAAACACAGTTGATGATGCAACTGCCTTGTGATTAGCTGAATTTTTTATAACGACTGTGATTAGCGGTGAGTCTGATGACTCACTGAAGGCATCAGTGCACCCAGTCAGCTGCTTTTGTTATGGAAACCTACCAACAATGTTGCTAAGCTCAGGCAGAAGATTGCTGTCAATAGCAATCTTCATTAGCTGACTCCACTTTGGATATGGGTTAGGAGCAATTCTCTTTCCTTACTAGGTGATATTAAGCCAGTCACAAGAACAGAATAAGCTTCTGCTGATTCTAAAACAGATGGGAAAGTCATCTAAGCCCAATTTAAATAAACTTAGCTGTGGTCAGGAACTGAAGCACAATTAGTGAGGTGGGAGGCCAGTGCTCCCCATTTGGCCAATAAAGGACCACATGGCCGTGTGGGGTTTTGGTTGCTTCCCATGTTGGGTGGGTCACTACAAAATTAACCACAACTATATTTTTATGCATAATTACAAAACCATAAATAAAAACTATTGAAATTAAACATATCCTTTGTATACATATAATGACTTATCACAAGAGCATGCAATCAATAGTCACGGCGTGATGGCCACCACGTGAGAGTCAGCCGCCATACTGTGTCCACTTCATCTTCAATCGATGACTTTGCAGACTTCACCCTCACCTAACTTTATGATACTGTCACTTAACATAAAAAAAGAACAGAATCTTCGTTCTGTGGAAATTCCCTATGGTAAAAGTATAAAGTTGTAACATTAATATAAACACAAATAAAATAGTGCATCAACAGTTTATCACATTTATTTTTTTTCAACCCCTCCTGGCTTGGCTAATTTTTGACACATTATTTCTTAAACACAGCTCCTGAATCTACATACTTTAATGATTATATTGGTAAAGGATACATATCAATATTAAAAAAAATATGGTGGGTTAAAATAAAGTGTGCCGTGAGAGTGGAGAATGATGAGAATGAACGAGGATGACTTTGTGAAGTGTATATGGGGACAGGATTGAGGGAGAGGGTGTCATGGGCAGACCACCTGTGAAATGGATCAACAGAGTGGAACAATATGGGAGAAAGTTGGTAGGTGAGGTATTGAATGTGGTGTGAGGGAGTGCCAGAACAGGGAAAGTTGGAGATGCTTCTGCCCTGGCCATGAAGGAATATCCCGTGGGGGAACAGGGCATCACAGATATAGATAGAAAAATCCTTATAAAATTAGGAGAATGTGTTCAGACCTCTCTTTTACTGAAGTCAATATACTCCATCTACCTCCGAGAGGTGCTTTTTCTCTCTCAACCTTATTTTCTGTATCTCCCAAACCTTAGTGCATGGTTCATCATTTTGCCACTATGGATGGCAGCGCACTTTGGGGGTCACTCATGTAATTTAAGCAAAAATGGATAATATTTACATAAAACATATGCAGTGTTTTAAATATAAATCCTTAGCTTGTGTTTCTTATCATCAATAAAGCTGATATTTTTTAGTCCTATGAGCAATCTCATAACTTACTCCTGTAATGTTATCTTTGGATGCAGACAATTTATAGGGACAATACTACGTGAATATACTGTATATAAAGAAATTGATAATAGTCATACTTCGGTTTACGAGCTTAATTCATTTTGGAATTTTGCTCACAAATCAAAACTGTAAGTAAGTGTAGTGCTGAAAACACAAAAATTGCACACTAGAGCAAAAATGTAAGCAGACATGAGCGCGCAAGTGCTACCTCTGCTAGTGTACAATGCGGACTGAGACCCTATTCCCTCTCTCAATCTTGTTTTGCAGCGAACATAGGGAACCCATGCTCACGTCTTCGACTTATACAAATAGGATGCTCATACACCAAGTCACCGCTCGTAACCCAAGGCATTTTTGGTGATTTTTTTTTTGCTCATAAATCAAAACACTTGTAAAGTAATGCACTCATAAAGTGAGGTATTGCTGTATATGAAATTGAGTTTAGCACAGTTTTGATCACACACCTTGGCCTTAAGGCACTGAATGTTGTTTTAGGTAAACTGAAATGCCCATAGTGAAGGGATTTAAATACCCACCACGTGGGCACGGCGCACTGACTGTGGTGCACTTGCTGGAGTCAATACTGTACGTTTCTTTCATTAAATAATGTAAAATAGTCCCATGTCAAAGCACTCTAGTGAATCTTGAAACTTGACTGGCAAGCCTTAGTGTGAGAAGCTGAATGTTACAGCTTTACAGCCTCAGTGCGGCAATAAATTAGGAGGGAGGAATACGGGCTCTGCTCTGCTTTATCATGTACATTTTCTAAGGCAAGAAGGTGTGTTATGCAGCTTCGCCAGCATTTGACTGCAGTGAAAAGCACTAGGTGGTGGGAGGGATCTAACTACACATTGTCTCACCAACATGCATCCAACGTCACCCCCCACCACATCACCAGCTGCCTCACCTTGACCTACAACCTCAACTACCAACACAATTTTGGATATGGAAAGTGCCACCTACTAAACAGATGTTTGGGACAAATGTATATACATAGAAAAAGGATTAGAACCCTAAGAAAAAAGAATAACACCAACCAAGACCAAGAAAAAGAAAAGAATGATAGACAGTGCCACTACCACACAAGTTTATGCACCAGGTAAGTTCTGATCGAACCTGGCTATGACGAGAGGCGTGTTGAGTCCTGAAACCCTCACCCTTAAGTGGCTACTACTTTTCTAAGGGGGACCAGGTGCCAGATCATTATATACATGCATTTATATCTGATTACTGAACCCACAACCGATAATATTCACATAAAAGTATGCTTGCAACATTGTAACTTCATTGGGGTTAGAAAATGGAAACAAAACTTCATTCGTGCTTTTCTCAAAACTAGCATAAAATACAGAAAAAATGCATCTACTTTTCAATTTGCATGGTATTAATAAAAATATGGGGTACTGTATTGTAGAAAAACTAAATTTTTTATAGGTCATATTTTTGTATATGCAAACATTATAACTTTGAATTTTCCCCCCAAAAATAACTGGCATGAAAATTAAGTATAGAGATGATCTTGCTGGTACAGCCAGCCAATACCTAGCTGTTAATGATCCTTTCTAAGGAAGAAGAAAAAAAATCTTTCTATGCGATGAAAAAATGTCCAGGAAGTAAAATTTGACCTGTGGGCCAAATTATGCCCACACTATCCATGCCTTGCCTCTGAGTGTGAGTCAAATGCTTTCTCATAATGAGTAAAAGCCATACACAGTGGTTTACTGCACTCAGCTGATTTTTCTAGATAGGTTGGTAGTCTGGATGTGGTTGAGTTGAGAAGCCACTACAAAACCCAGATTGTTCTCATGGCTGGTTAGAGCCTAGTGTTGTGCTTATTCTGTCATCAAGGAATAAATCAATTCAGTTAATTAAGGCTCTACTGTATACAGTGCAATAATGATGAGAAAATCCTTTGTATAACAGGCTGGCTTTTAGATAACTTTCTGCAATGCAATTTACTTTCTTAACGCTACAATCAGTTTATTCTTGATGCCACTGCTGAGTCTTACTTAGTGACTCAAAATGCAGCACGTGGCACTTGCTTAATATTGTGTTTGGCATCTGACTGTATCCCAACACTAAGTACTGCACAAACTGAACCTAATGAACAAGGCTCACACAAAACCATAGATGAAGAGGGTTTTAAATGATATTTTGTTTCTCTGTGTATCTCTAGTGATGAAGCAGCAAGAAGATACATTTTCAAGGTGGGTTTTTTCCAGACAATGGTGACGAGTTTCAGTATGGTGATAAAATAAGATGTACATACGTGTGGTACAGTTGGCATTAGTAGGCTAATGTCTACCACCCCCATCTACAGTACTCGTAATACCAACCATATTTGTATTGTACTATCAAATCTTGAGCATTGTAATCCTGGTCCTACTAACTACATAACACTACTCTTCTACTACATCTACGACTGGAAGATACTCTGTGTTACCTCTGTACGAAGGACTGAGAACCAACCGTCATGATCCAGATTCAACGATTACTGTTACTGGAGCTGGACTCACTCTCCTCTTCACTTTCTTCTTCGCTCTCTTCTTCGCCCTCTTCCTCACTCTCTTCCTCACTTTCCTCCGCACTCTCTTCTTCATCCTCTTCCTCACTTCCCTCCTCACTCGCTTCTTCATACTCTTCCTCCTCACTCTCCTCCTCCTCACTTGCTGTTTCATACTCCTCACTTTCCTCCTCCTCCACTTCTTCCTCCTCCTCCTCCACCTCTTCTTCTTCTTCCTCCTCCTCTTCCTCTTCCTCCTCCTCCTCCTCCTCTTTTTCCTTTTCCTTTTCTCTTTTCTCCTCCTCCTCTTTCTCCTTCTCTATCTCCTCCATCTTCCTCTCCTTCACCTTCTCCTCCTCCTCCTTTTCTTTTTCTCTTTTCTCCTCCTCTTTCTCCTTATCCTTCTCCTTCTCCATCTTCCTCTCCTTTACCTTCTCCTCCTCCTTGTTCTTCTCCTCCTCCTCCTCCTTCTTCTCCTCCTCCTTCTTCTCCTCCTCCTCCTCCTCCTCTTTCTTCTCCTCCACCTCCTCTTTCTTTTCCTCCACCTCCTCTTTCTTCTCCTCCACCTCCTCTTTCTTTTCCTCCACCACCTCCTCCTCCTCCTCCTCCTCCTCCTCCTCCTCCTCCTCCTCCTCCTCCTCCTCCTCCTCCTCCTCCTCCTCTTCCTCTTCCTCGTCCTCTTCCTCCTCCTCCTCCTCCTCCTCCTCCTCCTCCTCCTCCTCCTCCTCCTCCTCCTCTTGCTCTTCCCCTTCCTCTTCCCCTTCTTTTTCCTCCTCCTCTTCCTCTTCCCCTTCCTCTTCCTCCTCCTCCTCCTCCTCTTCCTCTTCCTCTTCCTCTTCCTCTTCCCCTTCCTCTTCCTCTTTTTCCTCCTCCTCTTCCTCCTCCTCCTTCTCCATCTTCTCCTCCTCTTTCTCCTTCTCCGTCTCCATCTCCGTCTCTTCCTCCTCCTCCTCCTTCTCCTCCTCCTCCTTCTCCTCCTCCTCCTTCCCC
Organism: Eriocheir sinensis; assembly: GCF_024679095.1. Classification (NCBI taxonomy): domain Eukaryota; kingdom Metazoa; phylum Arthropoda; class Malacostraca; order Decapoda; family Varunidae; genus Eriocheir; species Eriocheir sinensis. The sequence continues at coordinate 14,458,510 of NC_066535.1, read as the reverse complement.
TCCTCCTTCTCCTCCTCCTCCTTCCCCTCCTCCTTCCCCTCCTCTTCCTCACTTTCTTTACACTCCTCACCTTCTTCCTCACAGTCGTCATCTTCCTCATTTGACTCACTTTCCTTCTTATTATTTTGTTCTGGTGATGATAATGGTGATGGTTGTGGTAATGAAGAGGAGGAGGAAGAGGCAGAGGAAGAGGAAGATTCTTCTCTCATCTTTTCAAGCTTAATTTGGAAGAGTTTCAAGTCAAGGTTTGCCAGATGCTGTAAGAAGCCATTATTTGGTCGAATCTCACGTTCTGGAAGAGGGAAAAGCCTTAAACTCGGAAAAGTATTGGTGAGCTGATTATTTCAAAGTAATGCAATTGTAATCCCTTTATTACAGACGCAAAGTAACCTTTTACTCTTATGAGTCTACCGCTTTGGTGTAAGAAATGAAAGACTACTGTATGACTGTTCAAGTAATTCATGAGCATTTTGCAAGCTTCTCAGTAGTAGAAAATTTCCTTAAAAGAGTTAAGTGAGTTACTTGGGCATACTTTTCCTGATCATGGTGAGGGCAGCAGCAGCCGTCATCCCTCGATACATCATTAGGAAGGCCACCACAATAGCAGCGGACCTTGATCGCCCCTGCCGGCAGTGTACCAGGACCCTGCCTGCAGGTAAAAATAACGAATGAAGAATGAGTAACCATCTTATGAAAGGAAATTTTATTTGCTTTCAAGTTCTACATTATTCCCTTTAAATTTGAAATCATAGGCAAAAAGAAAATAGGTGCTTTAGAATATGAACACTGACAAAATTATTAGAACAATAACTCCAGACACGTTGATTCCTAAAGACTTGCCTGATATAAACTGAAAATATAATCATAATATTATCTAAAATATAGCTAAGTATTATGATATGATTCTGCAGAACAAAGAAAATGTGTAAGTACATCAATTTACTAACCTGACTTAAGAGCTTCTTCAATAAACACTGAAGCCCTTTCAAAGTGCACAGAAATATTGATGAATGGGAGATCAATGAGGTTCAATCCCAAGTATTTGATAGATGGACTCTGCAAGCAATGCAAACAGATTCTATATGCTGGATATTTAAGTGCTATTGACACTCATGTGACAGTCACTCAGTGTCATGTAAAAGTTGACTTAACTGGTAATGAAGATTTCAATAGTTTTACAGAAGGTAATGTTTCTGATATATAATGAACAGTGAGAACAAAATGGGCTTGCAGACATGATAATAATAAGAACTTGAAAGCAACTGTAGGTCACCTTGTTAGTCTGGTATAAATCAAGGAAGAATGGAGAATAAACAGCTGTGCCTCACTGAATGTCAAATTACCATACCAGAACATAAAACTGACCGTTGGGGAGAAATTTGTTGAACATTGTAATGATGAAAAATTTTAAAAGTAATTAAATATGGGAACTTTAGACCCAAACAGGAGACATTTTTGAGAAGCGCTCACTCTGCCCCTACTTGGTGATGCTTGAAAAGGGACACCATTGAAAAGCAAGGGACATGGCCCCTGGTGCCCCCTTGTGGTGACACCCCTGTATGCAATAAAGAAGTCATTACAACTGATTAAGAAACATTAAGTGCCTGACCTTGTAGAAGTTTGGGCCTGTCTTTACTGGAGCTGGGCCGTGGGCGTTGCCGGCTGCATTGAGAACATGAGTGATACGATTCTTGAGGAGGTATGATTCATTCATTGCAGCATCACTGAAAACAGTAACCCATAAGAAGGTTGTATTCAAAACTTCCCATATTTAAACAAATTCATTTAACAGGGATGCATGAAGTAAAATAACTTAGTTGAAATGAACATACAACAAAAGACAGGAAAAATCCTCTATTGTACAACTGAATTTCAAATACATTCAAGTTGGCCTTGTGACTTTTGGTTTAAAATATGTTTTGGGTTCCTCTACCAAGAGAAATATGCAAAACACTGACTACCATATATGGTAAATAAATCTGTAACATGAATGAAAGAAAAATATATGAAACTTTCCTTTTTACAAACTAAATCCCCACCAAGGCAGAGAAACATATTGCTACCTGTCCAGCCAGCAGAGTATTGGTATGAACATAGATCAGTTATGGCCTTGCTTTGTCTACAATAAAAAAAAGTCAGAGTGAGATACTGTGGTAATGATGATGTTCAGCAGCTAATTAAACGCACTGCAATTGTGGAATGTGCTCCTCATTCCCTACTTTCCAAATCCTCATAGGTGTCTAGGCAACCCACAGCAGCAAGTGTAAAACCACAAGCAAATGGAGATAAGCTAAGCATGACAAAGTAAAAATAAAATAAGTAGTGCTCACTCATTTTGCACGTTCTCATTTCTTGAAATTGCATTTAGTAATAACCAAAGTAATAACCGAAGTTCAGATTTTACAATAAATACTCACATTTTGCAAGTGCATAAACTGATGCTCAGCTATTGTTAAGTATGCTTGCATAAGCTTTAAATTCTCCCCATTTCCTATTAGCCTTAGCAGGCAAAGTAAAATAAAGAGTACAAAGTTGGGAAGAAAGATGAAAATGATGGTAATTATGATGAATAATCCATCCAAATATGCCAGCTCAAAAGCTATTGCATTTTCTAATGATTCACTTCACATTTATTGAATGTACATTTTACAAACTTTTTGGGGCACCAATTACATGCAAAATGTGAGAGCACTATACTAAATAAAGAGGTAGGCAGGTAATGTAAATCATTATGACAGTACAATGAAGTGTTTGCACATGATGAGATAATGGACAAAGTGATATTCATTCTTACCAGTCTCCAAGGAAAAGATCTGGATAAACCTCATCCATATCAGCACCATCCAAGAACCGAGACACGTGCATCCTCATCTCAGGGATAGGGCGGAGGCGGGGCTCCACAGTCATTACTATTTCCCTCAAATCTTCAAAATCTACAATAGAGGGAAACAGACAGGGACAAGATTAAAGGCTATATTAGATGTATTTTTTCCCTTTCATCATACAGCAGAATTGCCTAATATAAGAGAATATGGACAATAGAAACTCATGTATAAGAAATTCTTACCTTGGGGTTATTTCCACTTATTGAACCACAGGTGAAATTGATGTATTCAGGAGGATAAGTTTTTCCCCAACAATCTGTCGGGATTTGAACTCAGGCCACTGAGATTGGATGCTGGACACTGCTGGCTCAGTTCAATAAATTACTTTGTGCTGTGATTTTTCTAGTTACTCTTTAATTCATCATATTTTCTGTTATCATGACCAGAACCCTCCATGAGATGAAGGCTAGCAAATTTCCTGCCCTATCATGGGAAAACAACAAAGGAATGGATCCAGTGCTATCCACGAGGTGTCGGAGGTGTTTCTTCACTTTTTGAAGCACATGAGAAAATTATATATTTGGGAGAATTAATCTTTTTCGAAACATTCTGCCTGGGGCAGCGGATTTACAGCTGGGCACACTAACCACTAGACCACGGAGTTGTATATTCGTTATGCCAGTGGATAAATACAATGGTGAAGAGTTAAATTGAGACAGATGATGCCGTAGTGTGATGGTATGTATTTTCACTTACAAGTTTGATCAATTTAGAGATTGGATCAGGCAGATGGGTCTTTCCTTATCCACCTCGTTCATCAACTAGCTGTCCATGCAAGATGGTTAATAAGATCATGCATATTAGGCAACTCTACTGAACATGTTTTTTATAGATTTAAGATTTATTCAAAGCTGCATTTTCAGAGCAAAATTTACTGAACATCTGCCTTTGTAAAGGGATAATGGCAGCACTGAATTTAAATGTTATCAAAGTGAAACTGTAATTTCACATACAAAGCTGAACAGAGTGAAATAAGGTACAACAATTAACAGCAAAGCCACTTACTGGCACAAACATGAATGGAACTTACATGAAGGAAGTTCACTGTCATTGCTATTCATCTGCATCCCCATGGTGCTGTTGAATGATTGTCTTTTCTTTATAAGAGTGGGAGGAGAGAGAGGAGATAGGTGGCTAGCTGGCCTGCTCCCCAACAACTTTCCTTTAGAACACTAGTGAAGCCTCCATTACGCTCCTTACTTGAACTTGCCTCCTTTCTTGTGGCTTTCTTCAACATAAAGCAAAAGACATTGTTACCAATCAGTGAATAATGCAAGTGATTTCAAGTTATATAATGATTATTTCCTAATGCTGTAATACCAAAATTAATGAAAACACAAAATTGTGCTCTTGATGTAATAAATACTTTGAGACAGAGATGACAAAATAGAAGCATTATACTTGGCAAAGATAAGATAGGGATTTTAAGTGAAAATGAGAAAATAGGAAACAAAATCAGAAAAAGAAAGACTAGAAACCTCATGGAAACAGAAGGATATTGCTATAGTGCCAATGCATGGAGTGAGGCTGATGTCAAGTGTAGAAGGAAGGCTCCACCACTGGGCTGCCCCTCACCATGCGCTGCCCTCGCTGGAGGAGGATGACTCTAGGCTGAAAAATAACTAAGTATTAAACCTGATAGCATTCCTAAGAATTTTTCATGAAGGAAAAAAAATAATAAATAAATAAATAAATAAATGATAAAAAAGTAAATTTAGAAGTGAACAGATCATCGCAACTGTCTTGTAGTAGTCTTTATAATTATTTGCATAATTTTTGTAGACAAAATATTCAAGCATCAACCAAATACAATATAAAAGTATGGCCCATGTTCATATACATATTATAAGCATTTCATAGTCGATAAAACTATTTCTTATCCATTTAGCAACATGTTAAATAGTAAAGCTTGAATTAAAACAATATTTGAGCAATTTTCTAAAGATTAAAAGCACTATCTTGTAAGTAAGAGGTGAGTAACGGGTAGTTTGGATTTCCATATTCAGCTTGTTACTGTCATTCCTGTTCTGGGATGTGAGCAAACTGGGAAGGACCAAAATTCCAAAATTGGTGCTAAGAACATAAGCACTGAGTCATTCTTCAGGGTGGCATGCAAAGTTCAAATATTTAGTTGGAATCTATAGTTTGCTTTTCTGAAATAGTCCCCTATCAGCCAATAGTGTTCCACATTCATGTTGTTATCATACTAAATACTAGTTTCATTTTAATAGTTTCAATATAGCTTGAGATAGCAAATCTTTACTGCTCATGATGATAACGTAAAAAAAAAAAAAAAAAAAAAAAAAAAAAAAAAAAAAAAAAAAGTCCTTCCCACAAACTGACCCCAAAATCAGTAAATTATTCTGATGGGACAAATGCAACATAAAAGTTGATGACAAGTAAAATAACTACTCTGCTACTCTAGATATTATGTTTTACAATTCTTGCAAAGCATGGAGAGAAGGGATGTGTGCTTTCATTGCAAAGAAAATGGAGCACCTCGCAGGTATACATGCCTTCAACTTTGTTGTAACAAAATTGTCAGCCTAGAATTTGTTTTTCAGTTTATTGTTGTTAGTTTGAGTTATCACAGATGCTTTAGAAGTTGCAAATTAATTTGATGGTGATCATTCTGTGAAATATGTCAAACACCTGTTAGAATAAAATCAAATACGGTATCAGTCTCCTGGTTAATCAGCTTGGAAATACAGTCATTCAAACCAGCTCCCAAAAGGTTAAAACCTTTGCTATCCCCCAACGTGACTAGATTTACATGTGCTTGGCATGCTTGCTTACTATGCTATGTGGATGCTGGAATCCTCAGATACAGCACAGCCTCTCTAAAAGGCTATGTCTTTTCCTCTTGCTCAAAAATCTTTTTCAGCTACTGATACTTTGAAGAATAAGCTTGGAAAAGCTGCACTGAATAGCATTGTTCATGTCATCCTGTTTGTTGTGGAGTGTGATGCATCAGATGTGGCTGTGTCTGCTACTCCAAATCACGCTGGCTGACCAGTGTCTTTCATGTGTCGGATGTTATCTGGCAGTGAGTTATTATCATCCTGTCAAGAAAGAGGCAACTGCAATTATTAAAGCTGGGAGGAAGTGGTCTCACCTGTTGCTGGGGTGGCACTTCACTATTGTGACAGACTAGCTGTCAGGCACATTCATGCTGGAGTCACAGAAGAACAAAGGTGAAGACTGACAATATTCAGCTATTCCATTAGGTATCGGACAGGCAGATACAACATAGTTCCTGGCACCTTTCCTCAGGTTTTCTGCAGAGCTATTGCATGATCAAACCTGACAGCCATTCCTGAAGGTCTCTGCCATCCAGGAATTGTCAGAATGCTTCATTCTGCTTGGGCAGAGAATTTCCCACATTCTATAAGGTTGCCAAATATGTCTAAAGTTGTTGTGTATGTGCTGAAATTGATCCAAATTTGAAATTTCTATAAGCCTGTTGGAAATAATCTTATGAATGCTACCAAATCAATGGTAAAATGAAGTATCAATTTCAAATGTCCCCTTATGTCCACATCTGGTATCCAGATGGTCATGAATCTTCCTTCTGTGATCTGGCACCATACCAAATGCCTGTAACCTCATTGCCAATTTCCCTAGACTACCCATAGATTATTTAATCTAAGAAATATTGAGTGGTTCATTTACTGAATTATAACCCATCTGGGGCAGGAAGAAATATCAATTAATCAGCCATTTGGGGGATGTGCCACGGGAGTGTGTTGCCTAACTCACCCTGGGATTCTCCCCAAGCAAATCTCCATGCAGGCCCCCTTCCCATCCAAAGTACCTCAAGGCAGGCTCTGTCAAATGGCTCAAGCCATGAACTCTGTGGGCTTCCCATTAGCCTCCTCCACTCGGGGTTGTTTGTTATAGACATCATGGTGAGCAGGGTCAGCTTCTGGGCAATGTGCCACATGTCCATATAGCCGAAGGTGGCATTCACGAACTAAGTAGGTACCTAATGGGCTTATAATCAGTCTCACAGAGCAATCACTACTTTAAGACACAGTCATTCCAACGATATCCCATGATTCTTCCTAGGCACTTACCAAAGGCATCAATCTGCCTCTTTACAGTCACTATTCAGTGTCCATGTCTCACACCCATAGAAAAAGACAGGGGGAGCCTGTGAATGGAAGATCCGGATCTTTGTCCTGGCGGGCATCTATAATGCCATGCACTCGTGCTGCGTCCATTACACCATAGGCCAAAATAGAGCCACCGTAAGACTTACTAATGAAACCAAGGTATGTGAAATTTTCCAAGGTATCGGTTTCCTCGTTACACACGCCAGCATACTATACTGTTTCTTTCAGCAAGCTACTTCAAAATGACTTGGATCCACACCTCTGCCTAGTCCCCAGTCCATGCAAGTGTCGCAAGGTGGTGAGGCAAGGACAGCCCTGCCTCTGTTGTGTTCACGGGGAAGAAGCTGGACAGGCCACCCCGCCCTCCACTTCACAGCACATTCAGATCTCCCAGGAACGTCCTGGCTCTGTTTTGATTGCGTCTGCTCCTCCCAAGGGGTCGCCTGCAATCTTGTTAAGGAAGCACCTGCTGGCCCAGTGTCGGGGTGCGCTTTGGATGGCGCGGTCCGCCATCTTTTCGTAGGGCGCCAGACAGCTGACCGTGACAGCCGTGCGTGTGCCCGCCGGATAATGTGACAATGGTTCTGCACCAACCTTGGACATCTCTGATGCAATAGTTGCTTGATTTAATCAGTCATCAAAGCACTACATGAAAATTCGGCGAACAAGAGCAACACCTGCTCATCCACTGGCGCTATGGAAGACTGACTCCGCTAATGATGAGGCTTGTCCGTCAGGGGGCGGCCCTGTGCGAACCCTGGCTCCGAGCACACCAAAGGACGAACGGAGCGGACGCACGCACTCACGGACTAGTATTCAAAGACACACACACACACACTATATATATATATATATATATATATATATATATATATATATATATATATATATATATATATATATATATATATATATTACTTTAATTTTCCATAAGCTAATAGTTACTGCACTAAATTCTAACTAATGAGGACCCGCGGAACACATTGGCCGCCGTGACATTACTTCACTCACTCGCTGCCCATACTCCCAGCGGTGTTTCCACGGATTTTATTTTCTACAATCGGAAATGATAGTAAGGTCTGAGGGTAGGCGTTCTGGAATCATGTAGTTCCTCTTGGGAGGGTCTTGTGTCAAATTAAAGATGTTGAGTAATGCAGAATAGAACCATCGGCACAAGAGTGAATAGGGCAGTTTGTTTTGGAAAGATCATACTGGACAGAGCCTTGTGGGACACCACTTGATAGGTTTAGGGGAAAAACAGTGACCGTCTACTACAGCAAAAAATAGATCGGCCAGAAAGCAAACTAGAGATGAAAGTACAGAGAGGGATAGAATCCGTAGGAGGGTAGTTTGGAAAGCAAAGATTTGTGCCAGACTGTCAAAAGCTTTGAAGATGTCAAAGGCAACAGCAAAAGTTTCACCGAATGTTGTTGAGTTGCGCTTATTTTTGTATTATCTTGTTTTGGTGGTTTGGTAATTTTGCAATGACTGATCTCACAGATCAAAGAATCTGCATCAAGTTCCGCTGCAAGGTTAACAAGACAGCTGCAGAAACTGCTGGGAGTATGGGTGGTGAGTGAGTGAAGCAACGGGCCCCCAGGCGTATGGTCCCCATTAGTTATAATGTAGTACAGGAAACCTTTGGTCCCAAACCAGAACATTTTCCTGGTACAGGCTGACATTTCAGGGAAGGCCAGCCTACCGAACGTCTGTTGAACTTGAACCATTCTGGACGACCGTCAAGGAGCACATCACCAGAAAACGTCCAAAAAGTTCACCAGGATGTCTTTACAGTTCATAGACGAACTATCCATATACATTTAAATGAAATTTAACTCAATCTGCACTAAATTTCAAATCCTATAAGTCTGAGACAAGTAAAGGATCTTGTTTAAAGGTTCTGCAAACTTATATATATGAATGATAATACTATACTTCGACAATTTTCCACTAATCTAAAATTCACTAACCATGATGAATGACAAATTGACTAGCTCTGCATCCTTTATTGAAATATATTCCTCTTCGGGGAGACTTCTATTTAGGTTTCCAGTCATCCCCTGCATATACCATGTTACATGCATTCTTTCCAACAAAAGAATCTAGTTTATGAAGATAAGCCATTACAACACAAATATGAGGATCAAAAGTATCGTCATTTGTAAAGGAAAAAATATAACACGATTTTATCCACTTAACAGAATTGTGAAGTTGAAATAAATCCAATACCAACAACACTCATGTGAAAATTAAAATGAATTGGTTATTATGAATTCCACCAAATAATTCCGGTAGCATATCATAATACTCTGTCTCACACCAACAAAGTATGTGTGTACAATATTCACGCTATCTAGATACCTCACTTTACAACATTAGGATCAAAACCCACTCCACATGCCTGCACAACAGCACACAGCTTCAGCACTTAACTACATCACATCAAAGCTGTAGACATACAAATTTTCTTTGTTCGTTACTTACATTTACACTTTAAAGAGGTTATTCAAATGTTAACTGTGCATCCTATATTTGTAATAATTATAAGACAATACACTTTCATGAATCATCAAAATTTTTCCCACATCTACATGCCTGCAAGCATGCATGCACACAAGAACACACACACACACACACACACATACACACACACATGAATGCAAAAAGGTATGGTTCAATCTTGTTAACTATGAGGTGAATACAACTAGGTAAATAAAACTGAAATTTCAAGACATGCACAAAATATCTGGATATATGGGTGTTTTGCCAGTTTGGATTCAGAAATGGAAGACAAAGTGTCTGATTTATTGAGTTACAATTCAAAGGAGGTTGACATGCTACAGAAGAGATGGATGGATGATTGTATGTACCTAGACCTGGCAAGAGCCTTTGTTATGGTACCACATAAATGACAATAATTGTGGGAGTTTGAACATATATGGAGATGTAGGGGAATTATCTAGAGTGGATGAGGGACTTCCTGAAAAAAAAAAGTGGCATATGACACAAATAAAGAACATTATATCAGAATGGAGAGAAGTAATGAGTGGAATCTCACTAAGTCTGGTGCTGGCATCCACAATGTTTCTGATTCATGCAAATGACAAGGTGGTTGGAACAATGAGATATGTGATCATCTTTGCAGCTGATGCTAATATCAGGAAGGAAGTAAAATAGGAAGAGATTTGTGAAACAATGCAAGAAGAGGATGTTTGAAAGAAATCAGGCGTAGGAAATTTAATTTAATACAACAAAAAAAATGTTACATATTGGAAATGGGTAAATGTAATACTGAGGCTGTCACTTAGCTACTCACTTCACAGTGAACAAATCACAAATACAAAATAAGTAAAGAACATGATAGTGTTGGTCTTGGATAATTTGTTGCCCAAAGAGCCCATTTAAATGAATGTTGGGAGAAACTTGTAAAGTGTTGACAAACATAAGAGTGGATGCGATGAAGAAATTAATATAAGTTCTGACTGTCTCTAGGTCGGAATATGTAGTAGTAGTATGATCTCCATGTAAAATATATATGAACAAGATATTAAAAAAAACAAGGAGCAACAACCAAGATGATCTTCAGTCTGAAAGATTTATTGTACAAAGAGACTGGAAAAAAATGAGGCTGGCATCCTTGAAAGAAAGATAAAAAAGGTGGCATGATTCCAGTGCTCAGAGGAATGATGAAAATAGACAAAATTGATAAAGATCTGGTAGTACGGGTTGAGGTCACAACAAGAGGACAGAGGACATGGAAAGAAACTTAACAAGATAAGGTGCTTGAAGCATATCAAGGACTATAGGTTTCCATATAGATAAACTGAAATGGGGACTGGCCTCGATGAATTAATTCAGAGTTAGTAAGTTTGACCGAGTGAAACACAAACAGGGCCCAAACAAGAGTGGCTAATTTCCTGTTATCCAAGATAAATACAACTAGGTAAACACACACACACACACACACACACACACACACACACACACACACACACACACACACACACACCATAGGGCCATTATATTCTTCTAGCTCTAGGACTACAACACTACCCAATTAGTGGGCTTAAGTTACCCCAAAAATGCAAATCCTTAAAAATGTTACAATACATGAAATCCTGTGCACAATACCAGTACTTACTTCCAATAAGCATAACTGGAACTTTCTGGAATAAAGCAAAAATTATAATAGATACTAAATTATTAAAAATATAATTCATTTACTTCATATATAAAAGATATTCAGTCTACTGTCTCACTAAATATATCACAAGCAGAATTAAATTTTACTTCATGATTTTGACAGAGAAGTTGTTTTCAACAAATGTTTAATTACTTGGACTGGTTAATAAAACTTCTAAAACAAACTAAAGACAAGTTAAGGAAACTTATTATTTACAAACAAAGAGAAGAGTGTTGTAAGAGTTAAATGAAAAGTAAATCTGATATTGTTGTTCACTACAACATTGCAGATAAGTGCATCAAGGATTTTTTTTTGAGGCTGACATCGTAATTGTTGATGGCTCTGCGGAGCGCTGTGCTGGCAGTGGAGCGGGACTTGAAACCTCGTCAACAGTAAACGGTAAACCTGCCAACTGCGCTACAAATTCCAGAAACAACAATCCTTCCATAAACATGAAAGGAACCATAATTTTCTTTTAATTTCCAAGTGTCAATGTTCACCTTTAGTAAAGTTCTTTAAAAAATCAGCTGACAACAGGCACAAACTTGAACCACCAAAATGGGATACATGCACATGCATGGACATGTAACATGCATGTGTACACAAGAACAAACACACACACACACACACACACAATTTATACACTAAACAATGCATGCAAAACAAACAGGCAGGTGTGCAAGCATATACACACACACACACACACACACACACACACACACACACACACACACACACACACACACACACACACACACACACACACACACACACACAGTTTAAAAAAATTACTTAATCTGGCAAAGCAGTTTTATGAATACGTGTTGTATTGTACAATCAATCAATCTGAGTATAAATCAAGAGGAGCATTTTCTCATCCACCCTAAGACACCATCCCTGGGGATCTCTTTGAGTAAGACTCCATGCAGGACACCTTCCTATTCTAAGTATCTCATGGCAGGATCCATCAACTTGCTCATTGCAAGCTTTGTGGGTGTCCCTTTGGCCTCTTTCACTTGGGATCATCTCTTACTGAAAAACTGGTGACTCCTGGGTAGCATGTAACCTGCCCATATAGCCATAATTGGTGTTTACGGACTATACAGGTAATAGGCCTCTATTCATTGTTGATTTAACACAATCATTCCAGCGATGTGAATACACAGATTACCAAAGGCATCAGTTTGACTCTTCAAGCCACTATTTAGTGTCCATGTCTCACAGCAATAAGGTAAGACAGGGAGCACAAGCAACTTTAAAGATATGAACCTTTGTCCTTCTGCAAAGGTATCGACAATGCCATGTACTCGTGTTGAATGAATCTGTAGCACCGTGGGCTAATCAAATCCGCTGTAAGTTCTTAACAGAACCCGCCCTTGTTCTGTACTACGCTAAAAAGGTATGTGAAATTTTCCAAGATTTTTGTCCTTGCCACAAGCTTTACTGATATTAAACAATAAGTTATTAAATACAAAATGTGATAAAGATGGACTTCAGAAAGAAAAGAGCACACCAGAGTGGAGACAAATAAATTGTGACCACTTTGCTTACACCTTCTGCAGCAAACGCATTGGACAACTTATTGCATGAGTATTACAAAAAGGTTTATCTGCTGGATTACCAGCAACAGCAATACTTGTGAACTGACCCATTCACAAGTGATCAAAATGCACATGGGGCATGGATGTCACTAGAAAATGTTAAAATGATAAAAAAAGATTATGCAAAAAAACTATCTGTTGACACTAGTACACCTTGCTCTAATGCAATTTTGTCAAGTAACTGGTTCTGTTCATTGGTAATTCTTCTCTGAATAAGCCTTGGTTATTAAAACTTGAAAAAATGAGTAAGTACCAGGTAATTGAGTAAATAAACATGTACAAAACATAAAAAAAAAAAAAAAAAAAACGTAAATCATAATATTTAGCTACAGAAGCATAACAATTTTTTTGCACTAATTGTATTGTTAACTGGTTCAACATTTTTCATATGCTGTAACACTCACCAGATTGATTAAACTCTGCTAGTATTTATACATCTTTCAGCCATAAAAAATATCCTATTATCAATACTACTACTGTGATATTTATAATAATTGATTCATAAATATAAAATCAGTAGTTCTGCTTCCTTACAATACAGTTAGCTCTATAAAAATTTATAACACTGAAAACATGTCACAAAATATCACCTTTTTTTTCACTGATGCAATGTGATATGATAATGCTTGAACAGTATACACACTGACTAACTGTGTGCAGCCCTTCAAAACTGGGATGACAATATATCTATATATATATATATATATATATATATATATATATATATATATATATATATATATATATATATATATATATATATATATATATATGATTTACATAGGGATATGTCTAAAAATATCTCAATTGTAGATATAGGTTTATAACCAATATATCAAATACTCATTTTGTAATTACAATGAAAATCACTACATACCACATCTAGTAGCTGCAATAAAACATAGTAATAAGATTCATTTTGTGTTGAGCAATCTGCTAAAAGGATGGTAGGTCCTGAACAGTACTATGGTGTGTGTATGTAGAACAGGAAGTAGAGAGGTGCACCCCCAGGCCCTCCATGGGGTGACAGTGAGGGACTCTTATGAGCTAAGAAAATACCCTTAGAGTTAGTTGTGATTCCTTCACAGATAACAAGTGGCTGTTTCATGGTGTGAATTTTAGAGGAGCATGATTTATAATAAAAGTAACACCCCAAAATATGAAAAACCCACTGAAAATATCAGGAATGAACAAACTGAGGAAACAATAGTTGATATATATATAAACCAATCTATGAACTACATGACAAACAACTGTAATCAATGTGGCAGTTTGAGCATATCAGCAAGAAGCAGTTAAAGCACTTCATCCAAAAATGTTGATGAATAAAACTAGACCAATGGTATATTGGAATTAAGTAATATTAAAAAAAAAAAAAAAAAAAAAAAAAAAACTCCAGTATGTAAAAAATACACACTTATTTTTATAACAGCCATGGATAACTTTTTTTTATATGAAAGTTAAAAAAACATAAAGGTGGGAACAAAGGGTATAACCCAAATGAGGGGAAGGTATACATTAATTCAGCAAGTGATGGGCTAAATATGTATGTAACAGAATGACAGACAAAACCCTTATTTACCCTACCAACCTAACATATTTATGATCATCCAATCACAGAACTGTGAAAATAAAACAACTCATTTATGTTTGCGCCTGGTAGTTTTTACCAAAAGAAGAATATAGAATGTTTCGAGCTGTAAAAAGAAAAATGATCTCAAACATAATACACTACAACCTACCCCAAACTTAAAGCAACTGACCAGTCACACAAAACAGGTCTCTGCACCCCATATAGAGTTAGTCTGGGGATAAAAGACAGCTAGTTTGAACTCACAACATCGGGCATGTCTAATGATTACAATTTCAGATATGAATTAAGTATGTAAAGGATTTCCAATCTTCTCTGCAACTGTTCCGTGGAAGTTTTATGCATCAAAAAGGGACCCACAAATGTCTGCCAGCATTATCAGCTTAAAGGGACCATGGAACTTTGCATTTTATTATCATTTTTTTCTAACTTGATTATCAATAACTGGAGTAAGTCATCATTAAAGTTGCAGAGGCAACGGCATTATTGAAACATTAGAATATACTTCATCACACATAACAAAATCTTCACTGCTATTAAATCTTTTTAATTAAAATCTCTCCCCCTCCATATTTTTATGTGCTGCCCAAAAAAGTGGAAGGCTCTCTTGGGGGGCCCAGTGGATGGCCCCGGCCTGTTGATGGCGAGGGCGGATTTCATTTTAAGTGGCTGTTATGATATACGACGAATAAATATTGTAAATACTCTCTTAATGTTGATAGTTCTTTTAGTATGCAGATACAACACATAATGCAAATGGCTATTTCTATTGCTTATTGTTCCTCTATTTATATTGTTTCTATCTGATTTTTCAAGACAACTATTTTATGCCCGTTCAGCACTACTTGCTATTCAGGAAACCACTCAGTTAATTTCTTATACTGTGATAATTCTGGTCAGGGAGAAGTATCCTCCCTGTATAAAGTTACAATATAAACTATAACATCATCTGATTTGTATATGTAAAACAATAAAAAATAAAAATAAAAATAAAAACTATATGAAATTGACAAGTGATGTGAAAGACTAAAGTACTCTACTGAATTCCTGTATTTTATCACTATTGCAGTTGTGATGTACTGTGGGTCTGTAGTTACAAAGACTGCTGGTTAAAAATGTGTAAAATATAATAAACCCTATCACCTACATAATGCAACTTACCTAACCTATGTAGATTACAACTTATTACAGTACATTGGGAACACTTTTATGACAGGCAAAACTTTCCTTACATAAAACTGGCATACCTCAGTCAGGGACTCGCTAAACATATACCAAACTCTGACCAATTATCAATGAAGTTGTTTTGATTTATTGGAGATATGCCCAAGTTAAGTATAGGAGTTATAATGAACAGAAGACTGAGATGTTATGTGATTTCAAATTTATCTTATACTACAGTGCACAGCAACCAATATTATCTGGTAGCTCAGAGGCTCATAAATGACACAATAGACCTGGGACCAATTTGTATTTCACTAAGCCTAGTCAGAGAAAGCTATAGTTTTAGTCCCTCAAAAGATAACCTATCCAATATGGGCTTTTATCAAAACATGCACATGTTTACACTTAATAACTCCAGTTTCATCAAAAAGCATTAAGACCAATATGGATGGACAAAATCTCATCTGCCATTATCAATCCCTTTTAACCAACAAAGTGGCTTTTCATACCTACTGTTGCCATTTAAGATTATGACAAAATTAGGCCTTAAATCAGCCTTCATAAATTCCTAGTGCTCATTATGTAGGACAAGAACATTTATTCATGCCAGTCTTTAATCTTCCTTTTTTCCATCTGAGCTTCCTGCAGTGTAGCTTGTTGGCTGCTGAAGGAGCTGCTAAAGATTGCTCCGCTCCTTCTTAAGCTTGTTGTCCAGATCCGCAAGCTGTTGGAGGAACCCGTCATTGGGATATATGGCCCTGTTCTGGCGCAGAGTTTGAATGGCCTCAACAGCGGACATCCTCTTCTTCAGCATGAGATATGCGCATGCTATGGTGGATGAACGTGAGATGCCCATGAAGCAGTGCACCAGGACCTTCCCTGCCAAGTTGTATTCTTAAGTGACAGGA
The DNA here is from genome assembly GCF_024679095.1 of Eriocheir sinensis. Taxonomy (NCBI): domain Eukaryota; kingdom Metazoa; phylum Arthropoda; class Malacostraca; order Decapoda; family Varunidae; genus Eriocheir; species Eriocheir sinensis. Next base: position 14,442,063 of record NC_066535.1, on the reverse strand, counting down.
AATTACTCACAAGAATTTGGAACTGTAGGCAAACTTATATAATCACATTTCAATATCATGAAATAATAAATTAGTAAAAATCTTGACTACATGCAGGTTAATATTTAAAAGTAAAATTTTACTAATGCTGAACTTTATCAAGAAATATAAAATTCATATATCATATCAGAAAATCTATAGAACTAAGATATCACAAGCACAGGAAACTCTCACTATTTGGTCTTCCAATAAATTTACTATTTCTGAAAAAAGGTAGGATTTGGAATTTGATTTTTTTCCCTCTCATTCAAGTATTTTCTGCTTGTCATCCTTCAATCTGCCACAGCAAAAAAAAAATTATATAATAACTATCTAACTTGTATCTAATCATAATATATTGTATTATATTATGATAACCAAATAACTTACATGTTCCAAAACTAAAATGTGACATTATATTGTCTGAAAATCATTGTACTATTTTTTAATCTTGCAATAGGTAAATTATGAAGGTGGTAACCAAATATGAATATTACTTTGACATGCCTCAAACAATTGTAAAACTCCTTAAAAGGAAAGCTAAAAGGGATGGTTGGTGCGACCTTCACAATCATAATTTCTAGTTTCCCTTTAGGCTTTTATTCCTATATTGATTGGGCTCCGTTATTCCTTATTAGCACTGCACCAGACTAAACCTAAACCAGGGACCCTTAACGAGGTGAGAACAAATGATCTAAAGAGGAACAAAAAGGTACAAGTGGTTATAAATGATACCTAAGAATGGTGTGCTTCATTGCAAATGAGTTAGCATATGAAAAAATGATGCTGATAGTTTCATGAATGGGGAGTCAGTGTAGTAAGTGTGAGCAAAACTCATTTCTTGTTTGGTAGGAGAGCAGATAATTGTGTGTGAGGGCATATATGGTTGTGTGGATAGCAACATTCAAAAGCATTGGTAAAAGAGAAGACATGTAAAGTTCAAATGTTGGTCTCAATATCTTTGTCTCATTAGCCCTTGAGTCTATGGAGGAAAAGAGCACATTACCCAAAACACAGGGGAAATGAGACACCTGAGTTACCAGCTTACTTTTACCATGTTTTCCAAGGAGCTCATTTATTGATCACCCTGAGAGACAGGATAAGCAGCTGGTTGGGCTGTGTGCTGATTGCCATGGCAGGGATCAAACCCAGACTTATGGATTTGTAGATTTAGGCAGCATCAAAGGTGGATGGGACAGCAAGTAGAAAATTCCCTAATGGAATAATTTCAGGTCTTTCCATGCCCAAATTAAGTGGACCACAGCCAAAAAATTTGGTCTCCTGCAGGTTCCTGGTATATATCAGGGGCTTATCTTCCCAGAGGTAGGATCCTGCCCCAAGCCCAAAGCAACTGATCACAGCAGTTGCCAAACCTGCTCCAGAGCAGGGGGTGCCATCAACATCTGGGTAAAATCAGGCTGCCTTTTGAATCTGGCCCTGGTGGCATAACTTGTTATGACTTTAGCAAATGAGAGCAACTTGGCCCTATTGGTACAGGAACTGAGAGAAAGGTGTACAATCAATGTAACCTCTAATACAGTGGTTCCCAACCTTTTTTCAGGCGACCCCAATCATGCACCTCTAGACATGACCGCAACCCCACTAGTTTAGTTGTATATGTGTTATAATATAAATAACACCACGTTTTATATTTTGAGGTCTTGGCGACCCCAGGAAAAACGCTTGGCGACCCCAGGGTTGGGAAAAGGGGCTCTAATATATGGTTCAGAAACTTGATGCCTCACAAAATATTTAGAAAGAAGGCTAAGAAGTGTACTAAGAGGAATGGAGACAAATGCTGGGTACAACATTGAGAGACAGGAAATGATCACCATGGACTAGAGAGGCAATGAAGATATTTTAATGACTATTAAGAATAAGAAATAGACTAGGGCAGGTCACATCATATGAAGAACTGATAACAGATGGACAACCAAGTAACAGAATGGCACCCAAAGTCAGGTCAGACAGTGGACTAGGTGGAGAGGTGAAATTATAACATTTCTTAGAGCAGGATGGAGTACACTAATATCAAACAGAGGTGGTGAATGTTAGGAAAGGCCTTTGTCCTGTAGTGGGCTTAAGATAATGAACCACTACACTATAGATGCACAAAGGTAATGAACCACTACACTATAGATGCACAAAGGTAATGAACCACTACACTATAGATGCACAAAGGTAATGAACCACTACACTATAGATGCACAAAGGTAATGAACCACTACACTATAGATGCACAAAGGTAATGAACCACTACACTATAGATGCACAAAGATAATGAACCACTACACTATAGATGCACAAAGGTAATGAACTACTACACTACAGATGCACAAAGGTAATGAACCACTACACTATAGATGCACAAAGGTAATGACCCACTACACTACAGATGCAAAATACTTGATTGGAACATCAAAATATGCTGCTGTGGCTTTGTATTAAGATGAATAATGATAGTCCCTTTGTCAATCAGTTCATCCTTTACGTTACATAATTTTTTTTCTCTATGAATGGTGATTATTGTTATTTGTGAAATATATGTAGTTTTATGCATACTGCCTCTGACCTCTACCTCTACCTCTGACAGTTGTTGATCATAATTTGTTACTAAATGAGAGACCACCCTTGCCCAGCTCAAGGGATAGTCTCTGCCCATCTAAGTTGATTCCCTTGGAAGAGAATTCGTTGCTTTTCATTTCATATCTTTGATTTTGGCCCCTAAGCATATTTTATTAAAAGCATAAGGCAAGAGGCATCCTTATATATGGATAAACTGCACAGATTTTTGTGTAATGAATTTAGTCAATCTGAAAGCAACTCAACAAAAAATCTATAAGTCCTTCATGAGTTCTGAATTACGAATATTTTTTTTACTTTCATGGAAATATGAATACATATTTTAAATTACATTATTATGAAGGTAGCAGGATCTGTATCATCCCTCTGCATTATATCCATTAATTGAAATTAATTTCAAATTCTGGCAGCAGGTGGTATCTTTACCTTACTGCATCATATGCCCTTTATGCTTATATTTTGGCGAGCCAAGTGTTTTAACATATTTCCTTTAAATTCATTTTAATAAAATACACAATTTTAATTTAATGGAAATCATCCTAGGAATTTATATAAAACTTTTTTGTTCATCATAGATGTTCTAAAACCACAACCAACCAATTGAATTTTAGAGTGAGAGTTTCACCTACATACTAACTTAACTCTATGGCACTCACCTCCCCCACTCAGAGCTTCTTCAATAAACATGGCCCCGCTATCAAAATACTGCGTTATGTTGGCTGAGGGAAAGTCCAACAGTTTCATGCCCATGTATTTAATGCCAGCATCTCTATAATAATCAGCATCAGTGTCCACAGTGGCAAATTTACTACCTTGAGCTGTGTTCAGTACATGAGTGATCCCCATTTTTTTCAAGAATCCCTTGTTCTTTGCTGCACCCCTAGAAAAACAATCAAAATTACCTCAAGCATTGTACACGCACCAACTAGGGCATACAAAAAAATTCTATACATATGATGCACTGTAATAAGACTATACATAATATTATGTCCCTGCATATAATAAGAATCAAGAATCAGTTCATATTTCATTCATGATCATGAGCAAAAAGCTTCAGTATATCAGCACTGTATATAAACATGATTCCATCCCTGACATGTGTCCAGTGACTAAGAGCATTGCTTGTCAGAAATGAAAAATAGTGTAGGTCTGGTAAGACTTAAAAACTTATCACAGTAATCATCAGCATAAAAAATTTCAGTTCTCAGTGGGAAATAATAACAAGCATACTTAGGAATAATTGTAGTAGTGGTACTACTGCAGTAATAATTTGTTAATCTGAAGTCCAGTGATCTAAAAATCTCAATAGTCTAACTACTTAAAGGCAGGATATTAAAATCTGAAAAAAAAAAAAAAAAAAAAAAAAATCATTTTGGCGCCAAACCAAAGCCTGATGACCAACACAATGCTGGGAGTTCCTTGTTTATGCTCTTACATAGATTTCATCTCTGGTTATGACTCCAGAACACAACATAAGCCACCTATAACAGGAACAAGTGGCAGCAGTAGTGTTAGTACTGGTGGTAAACATAGAAGTTCCTAACAAAACTATGTAGTATTGGAGGTAGTAAGTGGTAGTAGTAGTAGTAATTATAGTTAAAATGTCATAATAATAATAATAAAAATATAGTATAATAAGTCTTAATCTGAATTCCACTAATCAGAAAAGTTTTAATAATCCAATTTCAAAGACAGGAAATTATATGGTGCTGTCTGAGAATTTTTTATTTTATTTAAAGTAAAATACATTTACAGTTTTTTTAATTAGCAAATGTTCACTATACCAATGGTTTGAAATAGAATGAATTTGCATGTGAGTGGAGGCAGAGTGTACTTTTGATGGTTTTAGACACTTTTGTTATTTTAAAGAGCAAGATTTGTAAGGGCATCATTTTTGTTGGCAAAACAGTTTGAGATTATTTGAAATGGCTTTTCTTTGTATTTAATAAAAAAAGGTCAGCAAAGGCTACTATAAACAGAACTTAATTTATTGGATAATGTCTTACTCTGTCTTCTTCATGATAAGGTGAAAAATTAAGTAATATTTCATGCTAGAACACTGACTGAGCTTTCTTCGTCAGGCTTATGAATATTCTCTTGACTTATAAGTGACATTAGTCTAAACTTATTAAAATTATGGCTCATCTCCCACATTGCATGGGTTATAGTACTCATTTTAAATTTTCTCATTATCTTTGGCCCCCTAAAACACAAGAACAACTGAATGTCAAAGCACATTTTTTTAATATTTATTTGTATTTTTAAAGTTATCAATCCTTGCTGTCTGGAATCTGGACTTACTAATTTTTGAACCTACACTCCATATATTGAAAAATCCTGGATTTAAGAATTTTATTTTTGCACATTTCAATTGCTGCCCTCAAAATTTTGGACTATGGAGATTTTCAAACCAGTGGATTAACATATTTCCTGAGAAGGTTCATAACTTACGGGGCCATTCATGTCTTTACATCTCTAGCTCTTGTACTACCCTCAGATTTAGGAGGGGAAAAATCAAAGAGAGCAAGGCCTGAAGAGTCCTACAGATTATCCTACAGAACCATTTCTGATAAGCATTGTATTTACTGCTACAGCCTGGAGACCAAAAGGCATCCATGCATTGGAAGCATCCAGTCTTCTTGATTGAAAAGAGCAAGCTCAAGGCCTATTGATTGAAGGGATATAGAGTTCTTACGGAAGTCAATTAACAAGGCATTTTACTTTCAGGTCTTCAGACAACTAGGGAAGTAGGGGCATATAAAGAGAATGGATATTTGGAAACCTTGCAACAGTCTCCTTACTAAGACAATGCTCTTCCACAAATTCACACCTCCTTGCAGCCAAGTGGACGTTACTGGGGTGAAGACTCCCCCTATATTATTGCTCACGACCTCACTCTCTGTGATTCCTAGTTGCTCCTTAAGTTGAGGTTAGTGAAGAGGATGCCAATAAAGGAGTGAACTACTTCTCACAGGATTATTACAACTATTCCAGTTATCAGAAAACATGCAGTCCAGGTGTGAGGCCAGGAGAGAATGTACCCATATATGTATGCAAAATAATACATCCTTTACATTATATGAAACATTTCCTTCAAAATTCAATAATAATTTTGCAGTTTATCTTACAGGTGGATGCTCTCACTTCCTTGGCTGCAAAGGTAAAGGAGCCCAAAGCATCATACTTACAGGTCACCGATGTAGATTCCTGGGTAGCATTCGTCCATGCTGATTCCAAGCCCAGCAGCATGGGATGACTCGGGGCTTGGTCTGATTTTCACCTGTGTTTTCTGAATGGCAGTAAGAATGTCTCGGGCAGTCGTTGTTTCCTGTGCATTTGCCATCGTGCAGTAGAAATATCCACTATTACTGTGTCTAAGGCCAAGTGTTTCTTGGAAATCGTCCGTCTCTCAGGGGCTTATTTTTTCCAAAGGTTTTCAGTTTGTCTTATAGACCTTCACATGTTATTATGCACTTCCTTGTTTAAAGAGAAAAGGAAAATTAATTCAGTTTTCATAAAAAGTAAATTTTTTCTTAAAATGTTCAAACACATTCCTTCACAAACAATATCATTTCTACTCATAACATTTAGTATATGCAACAAAAATTAGAATAATGCAAGAATATGGAAACCCTATACAGTAAACTCCTCCAAGTCAGCATTTTTTAGGTCGAAATTACAGATAAGTCAACAAGGCAAAATTATTGTTTCATTATCATATTTTTTGGTTGAATTTTTTCTCCAGAAAAAGTTCTCAATGCCACTTTACGTCCAATGTACTGAAGCTAAAACATCTTATGAATTGGCACGGGTCAAAAAATGCCTGCCATTTTATTTTTCAACACTGCTCTTAAATGCATCATACTAATGAAATAATTTACTAATGCATGTTTCTTTCTATAAAAATTGTGTATGAAAATGTCAAAAGGATAATGAAAACTGGAACAAAACTACTGACGGTAGGATAGGCAGTACATGTAAACAAAGGATGCTCTGCTCAGCATGGCACAGTTGTTTTATATGAAAGTAAATACTACATAAGTATTCATTCCCCAACAACTGGGTCGAAGTGAGCAAAGCATCCTGTTTGTACAAGTTGAAGATGCGAGCGTGGGTTCCCTTCGTCCGCCGCAAGACGAGAGCGCTCAGAGCAGAAAACAATGGGAATGGGGTCTCAGTCCGCGTTGTACACTCGCAGAGGTAGCATCCACGCCCTTGTGTCCGCCTACGTTTGTGCTCTTGTGTGTGATCTTTGTGTTTTCAGCACTAAGGTGTGCGTTCGTTTTGGTTTACGAGCAAAATTCCGGAATGAATTAAGCTTGTAAACTGAGGTAGACCACCAGGCCCCTTAAAGAAAAGTCTATTAGCACTATGGGCCACATGAAAAGAAAATAATGATGATAAAAATAAAATAAAATAGAAGGGAACATATATCCTTTATTGGCAATAAATATTATTTGATAGTTATGATATTAGATGGTATACCTTTAAAATAAAAAAATGTAGTATAGCATATAAGAAAACATTTTGGAGGGTAAAGAAAACTAAAATCTACATAATAATTTTCATATAAGAAACAACACAAACTCATACATTAATGATATTTAGGATGGGTTGGATTTCAATATATGAGAGAAGTAATCAATAAAGTGGAGAAGAAGGATGCAACAGATTGGATGAATTTAAAATACCTTTTGAATTTTTGTGGAAAACTTATCATTCTACCTTGAAACATATGTATATTATTTACTCTCAACATCTCTATTGTATCAATAGATGGCACATGAAAAGACTATAGTAAATATAACTGTTTTTTACATGTCTATTATATTAAAATACGGCACATGAAAGACAAATAAATATATTTTCTTTACATGTGTGTTAATGAATATGATTATTATTCCTCATTTTTAATTTTTGTTGGCTCAAACCACATGGAATCAGAGACGGAAAGATGAGTTTTCGATCACTTTCATCGAAGACTCTGAGCTTTAGGACACGTTGAAAGTCTTGTTAAGGATGGATGCTGGGTCTCCAAAATAAGTATCTATGTGCTGAGTTTGATGACAAATCAAACACCTACAAATCATGAAGAACATGAAGATTCATGCTCATGATATTACTTCAGAGGATCCCAGTACCACTGAGAAGATTAAGAAGAGGATCAGGCCAACAAAACACATAATCATAGGCCCAAGTGTTCTTAAGTGGCACAAGTAAGAACATGTCTATGGTGTGCTGTTGCAGTCCCTAATACCTCTATATCCTATCAAAGGTGGAAAGCATATGCTTGGAGTACACTTTAATCCTGTGTCCAAACATGCTAGATGTTTTATATTTATTTATATTTTTGGGAGGTAACTCTTATAACTCTGCAGTTTGGTTAAGTTGGCAAGGCCTCCGCCCTATTGATGATGCCAGCCTAAAGAGGTATTTCTGTATTCGGAACATTCTTATTTACAATTTTCCCAGTAAAACTTTTACATAGCACATTATTACTTTCATAGTGAGTGATTTTTCCTATAAAGTTAAAATTTACTAATATACAAAATTTAATAGTATTTTCTCTTCAGCAATATGAAAGCCAACCATATTTTTCTTGTATGAAGCAAAGTTTATGACAGGAAACCAAAGGCAGCAACTGGCCACTTAAAAACTCCATAGTTACGAAAGGTTGAGCCGATTGTTGACACTAATGACAGATATTCATGCCAAAGATAGTAACCCAATACCATCAGTATAAAATAAACAAAAATAACTATAATAACTATAACACCAGCCGCTGTTTCTAGTCAAAGATGCCTCAGTTCAGACCTAATGAGTGATCTAGCTTCAAAGTGTCACAGCTTATCACCAAAGTTCCCAGTAAGGCATGTCAGGGACAGACTATTCCAGAATAAAACCCTAAACCAGAAAAATTAAAAAAAAAAAAAAAGTAAATACTGACAAGATACCCATATGACGTCATATGGTGGGACTTGAAGGATTCTCAGGCTTAATATTACTACTGGGGAGGACACAGGACAGGACAACTCAATTGTTGACAGTAAGGGTAATCACACAATGACATAAATAAGTGTTTATATATATATATATATATATATATATATATATATATATATATATATATATATATATATATATATATATATATATATATATATATATATATATATATATGGTAATAATGAGGTTTAAGATCAGTATGCACTTCACCATCAAAATAAAACAAAAAAACAAATTATGGATTTTTAGGTATTTTGAATAAACCTGATGTTCATACCATTGGATATGCTTCATTTTTCCCCCTGCCCCCTTAGGCTGGGGAATAAGGAAGTGTTGTGAAGGTCAAAATCACTTGAAATAAACATCAGAAAAAACTCGTTTACATGTTAACATTTTTACCAAATTTATCAAATTGTGTAATCAGCTTCCCATTCATTCCTGCCTCTTTTGAAGTACAGGAATAAGTTCTGCATCTTTGCAGTGAATTTGCCAGGGGTGTGGAGTAGGATATAAAAAAATTGACTCCAGGAAATTCTAAGGTTGCGACTCCGACTGCGACTCCACTCCCCTCCCCTCTTCTGCAGCACAGCGGTAAGCAAATGAAACCCAGCCACACCACACACCACACTACAGCCAGCCACAAAATATCACACGTATCATAAAGGAGTAGGAGTTGGAAATATTTTTACCAACTCTGATTCCGACTTCAACTGCGGCCAAAAGTAGGCGACTGACTCCAACTACAGCCAAAAGTAAGAGACTCTGACTCCACACCCCTGGAATTTCCACTCTTTTGGCATTATGTCAGGGGCAAGTTGTTAGTAGTAGCTGTGGCGACTAGGTCACAAGGCCACGAACAAGCAAGTAATCCAAACTGGCTTCAAAGTTGGTTCAAGACTGGCATGATATAAGGCAACGGTGGGCCAGGCTGGGAGGCTGGGGGCAATGACTTAAATGCAGGACTTTATACATAAGAATTGTGACTGAATCTAGACCAAAGCAGCTACCACTCAGTGACTCTCTCTCTCTCTCTCTCTCTCTCTCTCTCTCTCTCTCTCTCTCTCTCTCTCTCTCTCTCACTATTTCAGACTAGGGAGTTTAATATCTGTGTGATATTTCTTTAAGAAATTAGTGATCTAAGTTGAAATTCTGGACATTTGGAGAATTTTAAAAAATCCCCCTGGATGCAGATTTTGACACCTGAAATCTGGACATGTCCAGGAAAATCTGGCCAATGGCAACCCTTAGATAAGTGCCAACGTAACTTGCAGCTGTCGTGTATGCCCCTCACCCTTTACCTTTACTTATTCCATCATCCAGCTCCAGAAGACAAGCATTAATCTAACAATGGAGAGATGGCAGCAATTAAGTGATAACACACCATCAACTGATGGAGTGTTATCAGATATGTTAAATGTTATCAGATCATGACAACATGTTATCAGATCGTGATAACATGTTATCAGATCATGACACCACCACACTGGAGGAGGAGCAGGGGGTGAAATGATTGATGTTTTTAAAATCCTAAAAAGGTTTGTCAGGAGTAGTTGGGGATGGGGTCTACTTCAGACTTGTCCTCAGACACTAACATCTGCAGACCATTGTAAACTTTACAAACTAAGGCATTTGTACACCCATGAGAGGAAAATGTTCTCCTCAAGAGTTGTAAATAGCAGGTATGACCGGAATGAACTCCTGGAAGGGGTTTACAACAGTGACAGAGTTAACTCAAAAACAGCTATGATTGGAATGTTAAAAACCTTCTGGTAAGAGTCACCCCAGTATGAGTACTGGCTCCCTTCCCTCTTGAACCATCACTGGGTAAACTAGTAGATTTACTGTATAATCATTATGGACAAACTTTGCGGTATTTAATAACATATTATCTTTTCCATTTTTCAACAGTGTCAGGGCCAAAGGCATGCCAAGAAGTGTGTTTGGAAGCCTCACACTCAACCCACAGTTCAGGCATGATGACCCACCCCTGGCACCTGAAACTCATGCCTCGGAACCATTTTCTCAGCACGATTAACCACAGTGTTTTATGCCTTACTTGTATAGAACTGTTATATACTGATTTACAGCATGACTAGACCTAATGACCTGATCCTAGCACCTGAAACCCATGCCTCAGAACCATTTTCTCAGCATGATTAACCACAATGTTTTATGCCTTACTTGTAAAGAACTGTTATCATACTGACTTACAGCATGACTAGACCTAATGACCCTGGCACCTGAAACACATGCTTCGGAACCATTTTCTCAGCATGATTAACCAGTGCTTTATGCCTTAATAGTACACAGTTGTTATCATATTGACTAACAGCATGACTAGACTTAATGACTTGACCCTAGCATCTGAAACCTATGCCTCGGAACCATTTTCTCAGCATGATTAACCAGTGCTTTATACCTTAATTGTATAGAATTGTTATCATATTGACTAACAGCATGACTAGACCTAATGACCTGATCCTAGCACCTGAAACCCATGCCTCGGAACCAATTTCTCAGCATGATTAACCATGAAACCCATGCCTCGGAACCATTTTCTCAGCATGATTAACCAGTGTTTTATGCCTTAATTGTACAGAATTGTTATCATATTGACTAACAGCATGACTAGACCTAATGACCTGACATTAGCACCTGAAACACATGCCTCGGAACCATTTTCTCAGCATGATTAACCAGTGCTTTATGCCTTAATTGTACAGAATTGTTATCATATTGACTAACAGCATGACTAAACCTAATGACTTGACCCTGGCACCTGAAACACATGCCTCGGAACCATTTTCTCAGCATGATTAACCACGATGTTTTGTGCCTTACTCGTATAGAAATGTTATCATACTGACTTACAGCATGACTAGACCTAATGACTTGACCCTGGCACCTGAAACCCATGCCTCGGAGCTATTTTCTCAGCATTATTAACCACGATGTTTTGTGCCTTACTAGTATAGAACTGTTATCATACTGACTTACAGCATGACTAGACCTAATGACTTGACCCTGGCACCTGAAACTCATACCCTGGACGAACTACATTTTCAGCACGATTAGCGGCGTTGTTATGTCTTACATGTACAGAATTGTTATTATATTGATCCCCAGGGTTCAGTGTACCGTTCTGGGGCTGCTCTGTGGCTTGACAATACTGAACTATGTATAGCAACCAAGTTAATGAGGGCTGGGTGAGGGGAGCGGCACCCCCCTCAGCATGCAGGACAGGGGCACACAGACACACTCTCCACGCTCACACGGGGCTTGGGTGACTTACTGGGCCGCCACGTCGATAAACTAATAATAATAACGTGGAACTCAGTGAGGGCCACGTCAACACTAATTATAAACTCGTCCACCAGACACTGTGGCCGCGCCTGCGCCTCCTGCCTGCCTGCTATAAAGGTAGGCAGATACCGGTGCCGGTACCGGTACTAACGGTACCACCAGCACCAGACTGCTCGGTACCGGTACCAATACTGACTGGTCGCTATAACGACCATTTCTTCCTTTCTCCCAGGATCTTGATTTCTTCCTCACACGAGTGAGAGGCTGAGCAGGCCCGTAATTTGAACAGATTTTTTAGAGGGGCTAAAGGACATGTCACAGGTTCATGTGTGTGTGTGCGTGTGCGTGTGTGGGGGGAGATGGCGAGCGAAGCGAGCATATTGTGCAGGTGGATTTTTTATATATATATATATATATATATATATATATATATATATATATATATATATATATATATATATATATATATATAAATAAGCATTTATAGGGTCATTTTAAGGCCGATATAAAATATATTGGGGGGGGGGGGGGGGCTATAAGCCCTCTAGCCCCCCTCCATGCAGAAATTATATACGGCCCTGCCAACTGCTGATCGAGACTGCAGAGCCTTTTTTTTTTTTTTTTTTTTTTTACAACAAAGGAAGCAGCTCAAGGGCACAAAAAAAGTCGTATGCAGCGGGGCCGCGGGAGGGGGTAAGGCAGGCAGTTAGCAAGTTCAGAAGACCAGTCAGCGTGGAAATATCGATAGAAGATAGAGAGGCAACACGGCGGCGGAATTTAAGAGGTAGAAGACTATCAGTAGGAGGAGGAGAGCTGATGAGACGGAGAGCCTTAGCCTCCACTCTGTCCAGAAGAGCTGTGTGGGTGGATATATCTCGATGATGTGGATATTCTCTCTCTCTCTCTCTCTCTCTCTCTCTCTCTCTCTCTCTCTCTCTCTCCTGAATAACGTGTATATTTACTTTTTCGATAAAAAAATAAAATAAAAACTACACGTACCCGAGTTCTGCAGCCTGCCTACCAGCTTCTTTGTCCGCTTCTATTTCTTCTTCTGTAATGCCATGGCAAGACCCGCCTGATGGGGGAGCCTCCCATAACTCTGCGAGGGGGGGTATACCACCTCTCTGGCCGACTGGTTATAAAGACTTGCCAAAAGGTCGTACACGCTCGTTACCACTAACCTTCTAGCGCTCCCCCGTGAGATTTACAACTAAACGAAATCGATAAGGATACATACGCAGACTTTCACTCGTGTACAGTTGAACAATCGCAAAGAAACTAATGCCCATATTAATAAACACCCTTACACTGTCCAATCAATGTACTCGCAGCACAGAAATACCAAACATAGGCTACCATCTCTAGCCTAATAACTTCATATGTGATTGGAACTGTCTAAATAAATGCACGTACATCTCCTCCCATTCCTTATTAGCCAACGTTATGCAACTGTACAGAGATTTGCATAGATTTACAGTAAGAGAGAGAGAGAGAGAGAGAGAGAGAGAGAGAGAGAGAGAGAGAGAGAGAGAGAGAGAGAGAGAGAGAGAGAGAGAGAGAGAGAGAGAGAGATTATTGTCTTTAAAATGAACTCACTCACCTCTACCTACCACTCTGGGGAAAACCTAAAGGGTACTATATTTTTAATGAATAAAGATGTGCAATTAATACACTACCTTCTTGAGCCACATCACATTTAAATTTAGAATGAGCATCAAATTTTTTCTTGATTATGTGGCATATGCCCGAAAGGAAAAAGAGTAGGGGAGAGCGGTGATGATTCAGGAGAGCGGGGTGGTTTGGACATCACATTTATTGTTCAGTGTAAGGGACGGAGTGCCGCGGGATCTTGTTTGAATGTGCAAAACTTTGTTGCCTTGGCCCATGCAGGACAACCACGCCCTCAATGCTGTTCTTTTCGATGCAAGTCAGGTTTTATATTTTTTTGACCAACTATGTGATATTTTAAGGGTGTATTATAGGCTCTCATTTCATGAATATGGTAAGTAGCAGAGTGTTCATTATCATGGTGAAGCAGCGATGCACGGCGAAGGTATTGATGTATAACATGAACACCCAGCTCTTGTGCTGGAAGTGCGAGTGTGACCATCCATGTATTTTTATAGTCATGATGATTCGGACAGTTGAATTTTCATGATTTTTATTAATTTTATTTCAGTTCAAACACTGCAGGTGTTGCAACAATATGAAAAGGTTAATTTGTTTGATTTATATTCAGCTATTATCCTTGTGAGAAAAGAAGGAAGCCATAATTCCATAATTCTTGAGATATTTCTTATAGTTTTCCTCTTCATATTTTCTTTCCTATAAATATAGAGGATATTTTTGTACTTACACAAATGTCTTGTAGTTGATATTTGCACATTAGCTAATCCAACTAAAGTTATATCAAGATAATGCTGAGTAATTCCAGCATCCGTACCATCCCACCTCCCTGGCCGAACCATCACCACTTTTTTTTTTTTTTTACGTCGCGGCCTATTGCGCCGGCAGGCTTCTTCCCGGAGGATCCTGATGGTCGGTCCAAGGCTTCTTCCCGGTGGGTCCTGATGGTCGGTCCAGCCCGTTCTGGCGCAGGCGAGTGTTTATAGTGGCGCCATCTTGCATTGGCTCATGCTGCCCTCCCGGAGCTCATCTTTAATCCTAGAATATAGAGTCCAGGTTGATAGGTGGTCTTCTGGACAGCATGTGGGTAGTTTTAAGCCACTCGGTGGCTGCTGAAAAATCCCAGCTTGATGGCACCGGTCGGGGACTGAACTCGCGTCCTCCTGAACGCGGGGCCGTCTTGCTATCAGTTCAGACGATTTAGAAACTTGTGTATCATCATCTACTGCTGCAAACAGGAAATAGCTATGAGTGTAATATTAACAACCTAAAGAGCCAAGTGATGAAGGAACATGTTGAAATCAACCAAATTACGATACTGCTTTAACTTTTTTCTCTAAAAATATTATTTTATTGAGTGACTGAATCGTTACCTCCTTTTTAAGACTTCTGTTAAGTAACACCAAAGCTACCTCATGCCATTCATCAGATGGGTCCTAAATATCTGACCAGGTTTAATGTCACCTATACCTTCTTCATCCTTGTTATATGCTCATCAGATTTTGAAATAAAATATGTTTGCATGCCAAGCAGAAGGATGTGGGGAGACCTCTGGTAGTCAGAGCTGGGGTCATTCACATACTGAGCCAACCATTTCAGTTTGGCATATACTTGCAACCTTACACCACTAACATGTCAAGCAGCTGTTGAACTTAAGGAGTCAATTATTCTTGTCACAAATATTTTGTTAATGAGTCAAATTTTCTTATCATACCTCATACTCCCTGGCCCTAATAAAATATTCTTGTTTTCTTTCAAACTCAGGAGACTAAAAAATTAGATTTTAAGAAACACAAATAGTTTTAACCAATTTAATTGCCTTTTTTCATTCCAATGTGGTTAACAGACTTGAGACATACTCACACTCTAAGTTTATATTGGACGGCCGTATTTATGAATTGTTTAATCACATCAGATTTCCAATTTTTTTCATTTGCATGACTTAATGCATGCCACATCAATTTAAAAAATAACAATTTGTCACTAAAATCCATATTAAGTTGGGCTTTTCCAGCTGTTAAAATAAATGTCTGTTTTTTCAAAGTCAGACACACCAACTGCTTTAACAACACATCAACTACTTGCAGTTTAGACAAGCATATATGAAGTAAAAAGAAGTGAGGTGGAGCATGCTGCCCTCAAGTGCTTGTCACAACTAAGACAGACCTGAAGAGAACTATGTGGACTTCCTTAAGTAGGTGCTCTTGGGGCATGAGCACAGAGGGTCAGTGATTGACCTGACACACTTAGAGAGCTGACCTTTGACAAACAGAGGTTTCTAATATAGCAACAACTGAAGTGTTTTGCTTTATTGTATTAAGAATATCTTGGAAGGTAAGTTGCAAAACTATCAGTCAATAATAGAAATAAAAGGGTGTTAGACACCTATGGGTTGATGTCTTGCATATTCAAGAACAAGCTCAATATTTCTCACGATTAAATTGCATTTAGTATGACTGGTAACAACAATTCATTTATACTCAGTGATATTATTGCAGCAATCTGTTAGCTATGCTGCAATAAAATGAAATCTTCTATTGTGTTAAATAACAATACATCACAGTCAAAAGTAATAATTAACATAAAATGCATATAAATAATTTTTTTAACAAGCAACAAGAAAATTAAACTAAATAAGTTTTTTTCTCATATGAATACTTTGGCTAGCAGATCTGGTGTTTGTCAGTTCACAAAAGCAGAGTGGTCTTACTTTGTGTAACAATAAAATTATGAAACTACATGTGTACTGCACATGCATACAAACATTTATAACAGAGTTATGGTAAAGTGCTATTATTGTATTCTTCAGTCATTCAAGCCTATACAAAGTATGTACTTATTTGGGATTGCTGTTGTATTCAAAAGTGAAGCCACTACTTATGAGACAAAATATAACCTAACTGGTTACCTTTCTATAAAGATTAATGATTACATGTAATAACAGAATAAAATCAGTAAACATAGTGTTAGGTGTGGTTGAATAGGTGAAGCAGAGTCAGGTAAATAGCTACTCAGGTACAGTCATCCATTTTCAGCTGCTGAATACCCTTTGATACAGTTTCCAATTCTTTTGGCTTAGGACTTATGATCAAACCCTCACCCATTGAAGCAGACAAATTTTCCATACTTCTGGACCTAACCAAAACTGGCTTTGTACTATTGCTGCAACTACTACTACCATTATTACTACAGCTACTACTACCAATGGAGACAGCATTATTGCAGCTTCCACTACTTTTGTTTTTACTAGTTCCACTGCTTAAACTGGTGGTCCTCAGTCTATATGCCCCACTGGAGTAGCCAGAGGAGCTATTGGTGCTGGTGATAACTGAGCTGTTGCTGTTATCATATGGGTGCGTTCGGAGTCGTCTCCTCTTGATATAGCAGCATTTGTGAACACGCTTTGTGAAGCGCTCTCTTAATCCTTGGCAGGGCAGCTCATAACCAGCTGTGAAGCTGGTGATGAAGGCAGAGTTCATCTTCAGTATCTGGAAGCCCCCAATGTTGGTGTTCTCTTTCTCAGTTGAGTGAGAGGAGCCTGGGCTCTTCTGGGTGTCCCATCGAGATGTGGAGGGTCCAGGCTGATCCATGTTGAGCTTCTCCATTCCAGCCATAAGATACTCCTGAAGGTATTCTTTTCGGCTATTTGTGGAGGTGCTTAACATACCTGTGGAGACAATTACTTTTGAAGCACCTATGCCCCTCCTCTATTATCAAAGTAGCTATATCAGTGTTATAAATTAATTTATGAATGGGGTAAAGAGAAAAGGATGAGTTTAGTAGGGAAACTAAGTGAAAGTATACAATGAAAATTAAAAACTTCAAGAAATAAGTGAAACTTGCAAGAGGAAACAAAATCCCCGGTAATGAAAGTGAATAATGGCATGTTTGTGAAGGGAAGGGAGACTGCAAAGCAGAGATGAACAGGCCATTTTGAGAAAGTGATGATAAAGGTGACTTGAAGAGGGAGAAATTATGACTTCAATGAGAAAAGTTTGTGTAGATATACAATATATTGAAAGGAAAAATATATAAAGGCGAGTAGAGGTCGATGAAGGGCAAAGCCTCATGAGGAAATACTTTAACAGCAAAGATTCAAAAGCATGGCCAAGATGATAGTATAGCGGAATGGATGCTCCTGTTACACACACTAACTTGGGAGGGATGGGTCTAACCAGTTGACAAAACTGAACGTCAACTATCTATTTATATACAGAAAATGAGATAGCAATTTAGTGTAAATCTCTATACTATGTGCATCTCGGTTTCTTGGGACATGGGTCGGTATTATAAGACCCTTTTGTTTCTCACATCAACTATTTCTAAAGGTCAAAGAGGGGATCAATTGGGCTCTAATGAGTGTTTCTTTAGGTTCACGGCACAGAAGAAAGGTCAGACTACCACCAGGGTCATAAAACTAATTCAGAAAATGCCCAAAACTCCTACGAAAGCCTTGTCAAATATGTGAACTTTGGCAATGAAATGTTTTGTAATATGGCCCATAATCCAAGGAAGAAAAAATTTAAAAGAATATTATTTTAGCAGGCGAAAAGCCATCATTGTGCTGCGGTACAAAGGATAATTGAGTAGGGATGATTGTACCAGCAGTAGAGGAATAAAGTTGTGCCAGAAAAGGTATATAAAAGGTCTTGAAATGAGGTGACGAAAATAGCCAAGAAGAATGTATGTGATCAGCAAAGAGTTAAAAAAGGCAGGGACATGGGGACCAAGTCTTGGATAGTTGAAAAATACATAGAGAAGGGTAGGAAGCTGTTTTCTACTTTTATGGACCTAGAGAAGGCTTATAATAGGGTTGACGGTAAGGAAATATATGATGTGGGAGATCATTTACTTGAAGGGATCAGGTCATTTTACAAGGATGCGAGTGCCTCTGTGTAAGTGAATAGCGAGGTGAGTCAGAGTTTTGGTGTTGGTTTGGGTGTGTGATATCACCATTGCTGTTCAGTGTTCATATGGATGGTTGTATGAGACAAGTGAAAGCCAGATGTTTATCCTTGCTTTCAGGCTGGCCAATAAATGGGTACATGGAGAAACCTCTCTAAAGAGGACCAAGTGAAGTTCGGGAGGAGGGGTGGGGATTAGTCAACCAAGATGGCGGCATTATAAAACAGTTGCCTGCGCCACCAAAATTGGCTGGGACCAACCAAAAGAGTAAAGATGGGGCCATACGCTGAAGCTGAGCGTGGCCGCAGCATCTCCGTAACACTGGCCCTTGAGCCTGTGGTGGGAAGAGCCCATCACCCCGGGACACTGGGTCAGCGTGACATCAATGTTATCACAATTTACCTTCCCCAGGTTTACCCAGGTACCCATTTAGCAATCAGCCTGAAAGGGATGATGAACAGCTGGGTAAGCTCCACGCTGACTGTCCAGGTTGGGATTCGAACTCAGGACCGCTGATTCGTAGTTAGGCACGCACCACTAGACCATGGAGGCATAAAAGAAATATTTACAGGTGAAAAACTTGCTATATGAGGACAGACTTAAGCATCCAATACAGCCAATGTCAACAAGATGAGAAAGCAATTACAACAAGCAAATGAACTGAAGTTGTTAACCCATGGTTGCACTGCACACATTCTAAATGTTTTGGCTCATGATTTGGAAATTGGTAACATAGAAGAACATGTGGTTTGCATTGTAAAATATTTTTGAAACTATCACTCTGCCTCAGCAAGATACCGTCCAAAAGGCGGTCAACGTCTTGTTCTGCCCCAGGACACTAGACGGACCATGTGTGGCTGACTGAAAATAATATCTATATCAGCTCAGGAAAATTTGTAAGTTGACAGGGAAAATATTGATATCAAAGTTAAAGAGGGTTTTCTTTGTTTATTTTTCCATTATATATTGTTGCACTGCAAAAAGATCAAGATTTAGATCAATGAAATCTTTTGTCCCTTACTACTACTCCGTGCTAAAAATAGTCTACAGTTCCTGCCTATGCATCATGGCGTCAGCAGAGGGATTATGTTCCCTTAGCCATCCTGTTTTGGCGGTCTTCCTTTTGTTTCTGCTCGTTGTGTGTGTGCTGAGCGTAGTCTTGACACCTCCACTGATATACGTGATGTTCTAGATGAACCAATATCTTGTTCACTGGAGTGTTCAGAGGAGTGGGAAGTAGAAGTTGGATTTTTTGGGGAATCATGGAATTCCAGCAAAAGGGTCTGTCCAAATCATAATCTGATTTCACAGTTGAGTTATACGGATGATTTTCTACAACTTTTATTCAATGAGATTCATTCCAGAATGAAAAACTGAAAAAAAAAAAAAAAAAAAAAAAAAAATTGAGTTTCACTGCAACTTTGGCTCTCTGTAGGCAGCAAATTTTCAGGTAAAAGATTATAAACTATATTTTTCACACTCCATCGTGATAAAATGAGCAATTTTTCTTCAATAAATTTTCCTGTACGTCACACCAATAAAAAGTTGGAATTTTTGGGAATCATGGAATTCCAGCCAAATGGTCAGTCCAAATCATAATATAATTTCACTTTTGAGTTATACGGATGACATTCTACATCTTTTATTCAATGAGATTCATTCCAGAATGAAAAAACTACAAAAATTTACAAAAAATATTTTTGGAGTTTCACTGCAACTTTGGCTCTCTGTAGGCAGCAAATTTATGGGTAAAAGATTATAAACTATATTTTCAGACTCCATCGTGATAAAATGAGCAACTTTCCTTCAATAAATTTTCCTGTACGTTGCACCAGTAAAAAGTTGGAAGTTTGAGGGAATCAGGGAATTCAAGCCAAGCGGTCAGTCCAAATAAAAATCTGATTTCACAGTAGGATGCTTTCCTATAACTTTTATTCAAAGAATGAAAAAAAAAAAAAAAAAAAAATCGAGTTTCACTGCAACTTTGGCTCTCTGTAGGCAATAAATTTCCAGGTCAAAGATTATAAACTATATTTTACAGACTCCATCATGATAAAATGAGTAATTTGTCTTCCATAAATTTTTCTGTGTCGCACCAGTAAAAAGTTGGAATTTTGGGGGAATCATGGAATTCCAGCCAAATGTGACAACCTAGAAAGAAACGGACTGCACAGCAGGGTGCACCAGAAAAATTTCTATAAAACATCTTTTATGACGTTTTCTCAGTTTCAAAGTTCATTTTCTGCTGACTTTTGCATTCGAGGGGGATCTCCCAAGAAAAACTTTTGCGGTCAAAGGGGGTTAATTTCACTGGACTTTGAGCTTTGCATTACTCTATGGTGGTCCAAGGGTAATATATATCTCCCACAATAAGCCTGCTTTTCCCGAGTCCCAAACATGTATAAACATGAACCAAAGATGATGTTTGTATCATCTCATGTTATACTGAGAGCAAATGAGAAAGCAAAAATAAATTAATATTAAAGATGGAAAGGGAAGGAAAGAAGGAAAGATTTCTGATGAGGCACAGACCTGCAGGAGGAAAAGATAAATGAAGAAATAAGGTTTTGTTGCTGAGTAAGGGAGACATCACTGTTTCATATTTTCACTTGTCCAGCTATAATACACTTCCTAGCTCTGCTGGAGATATATAACAATAACTATAATCACTACTACTACTAATTCTATCTTAACTACTATAATGCCAGATTTTTGTAAGGAAAGGAAAATGTATGTATGAGTCAAAAGTGTGTGCAAATAAGTGTAAGTGTTAAGTGAGAGGCCGCAGTGACCGGTAGCTTTCTCACAGGTGGGCCTCACCGTGAGAAAGCTAACGGTCACGGCGGCCTCTCACTTAACACTTATTAGCCCACACTTTTGACTCATACATACATTTTCCTTTCCTTGCAAAAATCTGGTATTACACTACCACTACCACTGCTGCTACTACTACTAGAATTACAAGTACTATTACTGCTTTTAGTAATACATGAATGGTAAGCTATTATAATGAAGAGTGTGTGTGACATGTATGAGATGCTAAAGTCAATTACAGCTATTGTTTTTCCTTCCAATTTCTCATCTTCAACTTTGAGACCACTGAGAATTCTTGACCAGTGGAATTTGGATAAACAAGCTTTTACTATAGAACATATATATGAAATTTACCTGTAACACTGACAGAATATTAAAGGATACTTACCCAAATCATCGAGAGCTTTGTTTATGGACACAATGTCATATGGTTCCCCGACATTTGTATTCATTGCTCACCCTGCAAAACAAAGGAAGTCTTAGTTTCTCAGTCTGCATTCTATTGAAAAATCACTGCTTTCAACATCCCATTACTGTAATATTTAGTTCTGTATTTGTACACCACAGATTTAAAATAAATATATATTTTAGCTTTTTAATAAATGAAGCATTGTGAAGAGGGTTAATGAATCAAATAGGAGGGCTAAGGTGGTTGGGAAATCACCAGTAAGGTGGATCAACAAGATTTAAAAATGCTAGAAATGTTGTAGGTAATTACTATCACACTGCACCCTAAATGCACACCCGCTAGGAGCCGCTATTCTTAAGACTTACCGGGCCTCTCTCTAGTTACCTCCTTCACATTAAAAAAGGGGAACCGAGTGGGAAGCAAGGAAACAACAAATTAAGTAAGAAACCAAAGGAACCTAACAGGACTCTCCACACCCCTCAGTAAATCCACACAGCTCCTCTATTCACCTATTCCCCTTACGTTATTCATGCAAAAAATAAAATAAAGGGGGAATGAGTATTAAGCAAGGAAACAACCAAGTAAGAAAGCAAGCAAGTAAGCAACCAAAGGAACCTAACAGGACTCTCCACCCCCTCAGTAAATCCACACAGCTCCTCTGTTCACCTATTCCCCTTACGTTATTCATGCAAAAAGTAAAAATAAAGGGGGAATGAGAATTATTCAAGGAAACAACCAAGTAAACAAGCAAGCAACCAAAGCAACCTAACAGAACCTCCCCTCCCACAATAATCCCACACAGTACCTATATTCACCTGTCTCCCTTACGTTATTTAGGGGGATGGTACCTGGGATTGCTTATTAATCAAGGAAACAACCAGGTAAGAAAACAACCAAGTAAGCAACCAAAGCAACCTAACAGAACCTCCCCTCCCAGAGCCAGGCCCAAGAACTACTCCATTCACCTGTCTCCCTCACGTCACTCCTCACCCTCTGCCATGAACCCCCTTGGTGACACACGGGGGAGGCAACACGGTGATGGGTGTGGCGGGGCGTCAGCGGGGGCCTCCTGGGTGACGCCTGGGGGCCATCACGTCCATCAGCTGAGCGGGTAAACAAGACCACTCGATGGAACACTCTGGCGGCCAACATGAACGCGGCACACCCAGCTATCCATGCCTTGCTATCCATGCCTGTCTATCCATCAGCTATCCATGCCTGTCTCACCCAGCTATCCATGCCTGTCTATCCATGCCTGTCTCACACAGCTATCCATGCCTGTCTCACCCAGCTATCCATGCCTGTTTGTCTATATATGTCACACCCAGCTATCCATGCCTGTCTCACCCAGCTATCCATGCCTGTCTCACCCAGCTATCCATGCCTGTTTGTCTATATATGTCACACCCAGCTATCCATGCCTGTTTATCTATATATGTCACTGGCGTTGTATGGAACTCCAGCACACCCAGCTATTCATGCTTATTTGGCTACATATGTCACTGGCGTTGTATGAAACTCAGATATTGGATTCTCAGCTGGTTGACCACCCCACATGTAGCGATCTGGTGGTTATTGCACTAAATATGGACCATTGTAGCCACTTAAAGAAGGGCGAGTGGCGTGGGAAGAGAGCTAAAAGTCTGCTGGGGGTTCGGGTTCTGAAAAATTGACACTTCTGGATGCTGTCAAAACGAAAAATTGAAACTTTTCTTCCAGCTTTTTTCGTTTTGACTCTCAGAAAGTGGACCTTTTAGCAGATGAGGGGGTCAGACATCCCTGCATGGGTATGGCCCTGCATGAGAAGAGTTTACAAAATAACGATGTAAATTAGTTATTCGAAGGAAAAATATTAACCCTACAAAACTGAAATTACTAATCGTGTGTGTGTGTGTGTGTGTGTGTGTGTGTGTGTGTGTGTTTAATAAGTAGCAGATCAGCATCAAAAGAACGTGAGCAATATCAGCATAATACTTCCTCTCCCCCTTCATTCCCTCGCAGAATACAATCAGAACAGCATTAGGCAGCACAGCACGGTATAACACAGCAACTCAACACATCACAGCATAGAACAGCCTCGACGATAAACTGCCATAGTGATATAGTACATATTCCTCCCTTATACCTTATCCCATTCCTTCTCTCATCTCTATTCCATCTCTTCCATATCCCTGAAGCACATAATAATTAACGCACTTGACATTCCTTTCTCTCGCTAATTCATCTTCCTCGAGGTCAACCGCTCGATCCGTATCACCTTTCCCAGCTTCATTTCTTTCTCCCAGTCATTTCAGCCGCCCTCCTTTCTGACCGACATACTGACCTCTATAATTTTACCGCCATGTTGCTTTCCTCTCTATCTTCTATCAATATTTTCATGCTAACTGCCCTTCTGAACTGCCTGACTGCTAGCCTCTTTATGAGTCTATACTATTCCCGCAGTCTTGAAGTACAATGCTGTCCAGATTCGTAATGCAAGAGTTAATCACATGGTCATTTCTTTCACCGGTAAAGTCTGAACAGCTTTCATCCTTCCTATGACTTGAACGCTTTCACCAACCTTATCGAATTTGACCTTTCTTTTTGGTTTCTTTACTCGTTACCGGAACATATTTTTGCGGTCTTTTAATATTACCTTTGTTTCCCCTTAGATCTGCCTTCTTGTTGTTAAAAAAGATATTACATCAGCACAACACAACAAAACACAACACCCACACACCCACCCACCCACACACACACACTTCTCAAAATACACACTTCACCTTGCTCTTGCTTCTCACCTCACCAGCTCAATCAGACAGCAGGTGACAAAGAAATTTAATATGATGTATACTACGTCACAAGCCTTATTAGGCAAAGATCTGAACTTCCGGGAGCTTTATGAGCATTCCACGAGGGACTACATTGGATTCAGACCGACAGAATGAACCTCCGAGATGAAAATTTAATAATAAAGGAAGTGGCGACAGAACGGAGGAGTGGAAAGAAAAAAAGATAGGGGGGAGAAGGACTTTGGACTTTTTTATTTGTTTGCTGCAAAAATGATAGATAGATAGATAGATAGATAGATGGATGGTATAGATGGATAGAAATAAACAAAATGAAAGATGGATAGATATAGATAGATAGATAGGATAGATATAGATAGATATATAGATAAAGATACCACAGTTACTTGACATGTTTACCTGTAGTGTCCACCTCAAGGAGTCTCTGGTCCGCCCCGTCGACAGGCACAAGACGCGGGATTCCTTCGTTCACGGGTCTCATTTTTTTTTTCCTGTCGAGCGTGGTGAGCAATGGTGATGTCATTCTGAAGTGTATCATTGTTCACGGCGCCAGGCCCTGTAGAAACGTATTTTGAGGCTATTTTCCTAACGTGCATCCGTAACACCTTCATTCCGCCGCCATGACGGTTCGACTAAAGAAAGCAAAACAAATGAAGCAGGGTTCAGACCAGTGGTTCAGACCGTTTCCAAAGGAGCATATTTCTTTAAAGCAGCAATACTGTACCACACAATATCACTGCATCTCTTCAACAAATTTACATATCAGGCCGATGAATAAATGGGTCTATGGGAAAGTAGACTTGTTACCTGGCTTTCATTCTGGCTTGTAGGCCTACCCGGGGTTATCAACCACCACGGGCTCAAGGGGTAAGGAGATGGAGGTGAGCACCGAGGTCACGCGCAGCTTAGCGTATGCCCCCAACTTTACCTTCACCTAATTATAAAGTGAAACAGGAAAATGTACTGTATTGCAATATGAATTTTGTGTCCATGGGGAGCTTTATGAAAACTGTGCATATATTATTTTCTTACTGATGTGACGGATAAAAAAGTTCTGTGATGAAATGATAATAAAGTGGGAAGTTTCTTTGTACAATGAACTAAATAATTAATGATTCGCCACCAGCTGCTCCCACATAATTAAACTCTCAACGTCTATAGAAATGTCCACCCTCGGTGTCCAGGCTCTACATACTTCTTTATTTCATGAAACCCCCTGATGGACGGCCTTCCGTTTTTTTTTTATAAATATATCAGCTCTTTCCCAGTCTGTCACTTTTTCTCCACCTTTTGTCCTCTCTCCAACTCATGTTCTAGAAATTTCAATTTCTTGATTTCTTTTTATTTCTCCCATCTTTGTTCTATTCATCAGTAGTTTTCTTACTCAATTTTCACGATTCCAAACACTGGTCTCTCCTTTCCTTTTTAAGCACCTCAACGGGCTTTCCTGTGACTTCCTTCTGTGATCCAAATGTCATTTCGTCATAAGTGGGTAACTGAAAGGAGCCATTACTTACAATTACTAAATTTGCACAATTCATTAAGCATGATGGCATGCTATTGTTTCCAAGGTTCAGTGATCTAACTGTAAAACAACGAAAAAAAGGCTACCAAGAGCGAATAATATGACAGGCTTGTGTAGCTCGATTACTGTTATGTAATTGCTATTTGTTACAGCAAAGGAAAGAGGTCAAGGGCACACACAAAAAAAAAGTTAGCAAAGCCCTGCATCCACGTAAGGGTAACAGGAATTGAAATCAAAGGAATGAAACGCAAACTATATGAAGGAAATATATACATACTTTTTATTAACATCATACATACGTCCAAGCTGCAACGTACATACATACACACAGAGGCAGATAAGACCGTAAAAACGATATAGTCTTACGTGCTAGTTGGTGATGGGGGGAGGGGGTACAGAGGGGGCGGGAGGGAATTGTGGCGAAGAAGAGGTGGTGGTGTGGGTTCCTGCTGGCGTCCGTGCGTCGGGGTGGGTGGTGGGTGGGGGAGTCTTGAAGGATAAAAGAGCTGTAAAGGTGTTACAAAGGTCGTGATGTGTCTTTAGGAGTGTACAAAATGGTGCAGGATAATAACGGAGTGTGTATGTGCGTATGTGTGTGTTTATCTTATCTATCTTTATCTCGATGTTGTGTTTTTATATCATTCTTTTATTTGTGTTGTGTTGGTGTGGGTGAGCCTCATAGTGATAAACAGTTGAGGAGGTAAAAAGTCAAAATGAACCCGCTTTCCCTCCCTTCTCCCTCCCTCCCATCACCTCACCACTGAATAATATATGATGTTTACTTCTAGTTGTTCCCAGAGACGTTGTGTCCCTTAAATCTCTTAGTGTAGACATTGTATTGTTTGTGTCATTCCCTCGCCTCTCCGTCGGAATTATCATACAAATCTCTAGCCTCCATACTTTCCCATACATTCACACACTGCAATCCACATAGTCATTATTAAATATTTTGGTTCCTTC
Source organism: Eriocheir sinensis (assembly GCF_024679095.1). Lineage (NCBI taxonomy): Eukaryota > Metazoa > Arthropoda > Malacostraca > Decapoda > Varunidae > Eriocheir > Eriocheir sinensis. Next base: position 14,415,125 of record NC_066535.1, on the reverse strand, counting down.
TGTGTTTGCGTCACTAGTTTCTTCTCGTATAAATCTTCAACAAGTTTCTCGACACCACCTCACAGGCTTATACATTCCTCATCCACCATTATAATAACAATAATAATAATGATGATGATAATACTAGTAATAAAATATAAATACAGGCAACCATATATGCATAACGTATATTTACACATCGTTAATCCTTTACCCCCGTTTGTTTCTGCTCTTCTTCTCCCCCTTTCCTATAGTCACCCTCTGAAACTAAGCTACTCCTCCCTCCTTCTCCTTTTATTAACGCTATGAAAGTCCCTCGCATTGTTTACAGACGTGAACAAAACCCTAAAATAACAAAGCCTGCCAAAGATCGACACAGACGTAGGAAAACAATATCGCATCATCATTTAGCCTACCTACTTCCCTTTTACAAGATATTAATAGAAAGGAATGAAAAAAAAAAATCCGTATAGTACTTAAAAAATTCGAAGTTTATCCTATACCCTTTATCGAGTGTATGTGAATCTTGTCAAGTTAATAACGGGTGTTCACTGGAAACTTTCAAGGCTGGTAATCTTATAATGGGTTGTCGCTGTCGATCCTTATGTCTGGAGTTTAGGGTCAGTTCCACAGCGCCAAACATTATCATAAGCGCCTTAACCATAATTATCGGATTTTCAACTCGCCACCCGATACTAAAGTGATTTCCTATACGGCTCCCTCAAATTCCTTAGCTTCTATATCAACAACAAACACAATAAAGGGAAATTTCATGGTATTCTGTTTGGCTTGGGATCTTACAAACTTGCTGTGATGGAGTATGGAAGTGCTGGCCTTGAAGACGCGAGCTCCAGGCAGAAGGGTCGATGAGTCTTGTGCTGCCCTCTACATGTAGCTTTGGAAGTGTTCTATTCGATTGGGTGTGTTGGAAGTGAGTTCAAGGAGTCGCGGTTGTGCTTCGATTGCTGTTTCAAGACGGATAGTTATGTACATAGACCATTTAGCTATATTCCTTTCGTGTTATGGAGGGACAGACATGTGTGTGTGTGTGTGTGTGTGTGTGTGTGTGTGTGTACATATCTTAAGAATCACATGATACAAGAAGCCCATATCAAAACGTATATTATATTCTTTTATCTATGTATACTGAAAATGATTATGCAATGAGAGAGAGAGAGAGAGAGAGAGAGAGAGAGAGAGAGAGAGAGAGAGTTATAAATATCACGGTTTGGTGCCATTCTTGAGCATTCAAAACTTACATGTTACTGACAGAACCACACTCATTTAAAATTACTACTACTACTACTACTGTAATTTTAATATAGCAATGACTGATAACTTAATTCTTCATGTGACAGACTTGGGGCGCACGTCTTGAATTATTAATACAAAAATATGCACTGTACACTTTTTCTGGGAATTGCTACTTAAAGAGGATACAAACGAACAGGAAAACCCAACAGAGTAAAGGAGAAAATACAAGTCACCGTCCTTTTTTATTCAATTACTTAAAAATTCTCCGCCTTTTCTTCTTCCCATTCAATTGACAATAAAAATCATCGATATTGAGTTTTCCTCTTTTTTGGGAGGCATTTGCGTTTCTCATATATATTACATCATAGACAAGTGCCTCGCCACACACACACACACACACACACACACACACACACACACACACAAATGAAAAAAAACATGAACAATATGAGCCGTGGCCTCTGATATATATAAAAAAGATCAATATTGAGCCGTGTCCTCTGATGTAAAAGAAAAAAAAAAAATCACCAGAAAAAAAGAAAACATTGGAAGCACTCTGGCCATTAGTCTTCAGTAATTAAAAGAAAAGTGATATTGGAGGGTGATTTCAGTTGTAAAGAAATAAACTGTGAAGACCAAGACGCAGGAGGTAGGGAATGAGTAGCATATGAATCAGATAACTGGATAATGTTTTAGTGTGCTGACATATATCAAAGAGGAGTTATTTAACCCCATGGATGAGGAGATACTAATAAGAATGTTGCGTGCAGCTGTAGTGTGGTCACCTCATTAAGAAAACAACAACAACAACTGGAAGGAGTAAAAGAAGTGGCCACAAAAATGATACCAAGCTTATAAGAACTGCAACACAAAGGGAGGGTGGACAGACTGCGTGGAGCGAGCTGCCTGCCTACGGTGCAAGAACGATAAGAGGGAGGTGACTTAATCAGGGCATTCAAACTCACAAAAAGCCTGAGCGAGCATGTTGATTAGAAAGACTTGCTGGAGGGAGATAGTGGAAGGAGGAAGGGACATGGACATTAACTGAGGAAAACAAGACGGAGGAACGATGTATAGATGTTTGGAATGATTGATACATGAACGTGGAGATAATTAGCGCTGAAAACAACCATGAATTCAAAGCGAAGTTGGAAGAAAGCAGATACGAAGACAGGGAAACACGAGCTTATCTCAAATCACACACACACACACACACACACACACACACACACACACACACACACACTTAAAAACACACTTGGCTCATGGAATCGATCAAAATATAGGTAAATAATGAACCAAGTCGATGAAGTAAGACGAAAAATGAGAATAATATGAATACAGAAAATAATGAGACGATGAAAAAGACATTGCGTAAGAGGCTAAGTCACTTCAAGGAATTCAAGACGTCGAGCGAGAAATCAATAAGACATGTGATAGATCTTATTATCATTATTTTTATTTTTATTATTATTATTACTATTTTTCTATGTACAAAGCGACGCGAGGAACAGCAGCACCACCGGAATAACACACACACACACACACACACACACACACACTGATCGTTCTGTCTGAAGGATGATTACGTGCAAGACCACCATGTCTAAAATAATAAAACTTGAATATTCTCTCTCTCTCTCTCTCTCTCTCTCTCTCTCTCTCTCTCTCTCTCTCTCTCTCTCTGTACGTATGCATGCTATGATAATATATGCAGTAAGGTATGCACGTGTAGAGAGAGGCCCCCCACCCCCCTACACACAAACAAACACTCAAACACACAAACACACACGAGAAATAGTCTTGATATGTGAAGATGTTGAAAGTTTTACGAATATGTACGCCTCTGAAACACACACACACACACACACACACACACACTAAAACACCAAATATTCATGTAAACATTCAAGTGTGTCACGATTTTTCACGCTCTCCGCTTCCTCGGCTTCCATTTATCTCGCCTCCTCTTCTCTCACCTGGCCCTCGCTTCCTCTGGTCCTCGGCGTATTAAAGCGTAGTCTCCCTTAACGCTTTAGGTTAATATAAATAAGTGAATAAATGGAGGAGGACGAGAGGGAGGAGGAGGAGGAGGAGTGAGGAGGAGGAGGAGGAGGAGTTCACCGCCGGGACGGGTGACTTGTGGAGTGGGGCAGCACGACGGGTCACTTCTTGGTGGGTACACGAGGTCAGGTCAGGCCAGGTTAGGTGAGGTCACACGCCCCAATCTGAAAGGGTATTGCAGAGCGTGAGTTCAGTTGTTAATGTTGTAAGATCGCATAAGACCTAATAAAGAAGAAGAAGAAGAAGAAGAAGAAGAAGAAGAAGAAGAAGAAGAAGAAGAAGAAAAAAAAAAACCCTCGTGTGCAAGCTCGCAAAAACGCACGCAAAAATAATGGAACTGCAGGAAAAGCAAATCTACCACTTCTTTTATTTTATTTTTGTTATCGTCCGCCTGACTACTAACGAGGGGAACGACTATATTTTTGTTGTTGCCTGTCTGTCTGTCGTCAAAGTATCTAAGAAAATAAACAGACTAACATATAGTTACCAAATACATTTTTTTAGGCCACTCTTACAACCTTTTTTTTTTAGGGGCAGTGATTAGCGGGCTTTTTTTTATCATTATTATTTTATTTTTACCCTTGAGCTGCTTCCTTTGCTATAAAAAAGAAAGAAAACGAGAACATACAAGGTGAATTTCTCAAAGTGATTATTTAACTTTTGTGAAAACTACGATAATAACTGAATGAACGAAGGCGAATAAATGATGAATGATGACTAAGTGAATGATTTGGGGCGACCATACGATAACGAAGAAAAAGAAATGAAGCTCGAGAGAAAGCTACAGACGGAAAACTAAAGGATATAATTGTAAAAGAGTTATGAGACCAGGAATAAGAGGACGTGTGCATGTTTGTCTGTATTTCTGCGTCCGTGTCTTCCCCGCTGTCAACAACACGCATAGCAGAGTTAATTACAAGACAGAGAAAGACAAGGAGAAAGACGAAGGAGAACGGATGATGATAAAGGAAATGATAGAGAGGAAGGAAAAAAGAAAGAGAAGATAATTAAGGAAGAAAACAGGAAACACGACAGCAAGATGAGAAGAGAATGTTAGAGTGAAGAGAAAGAAATGAAATGAAATAAAGATAGATTAGAAAAGTAGGTGTCGACAATGCTTCACACACACACACCCACACACACCCACACACACACACAGTCAGTCAGCCCGGAGTGAGAGAGTTGCGTCATTGCATTATTACTGTCTGTCTGTCTTGCTGTTCGTCTGTCTCTTTGTCTGTCTGGTAGAAGGGACAGTTGTTCTTGGTGCTCGATGCTTGATGTGACTTCCAAACTCTTCATTGGATGACTACAGTTTTACCTTCACGCTTTCCCTCTCCCTTAGACATTCATTCATTTATTTTTTTACACGAAGGGAATTAGCTCAAGGAAAAGAAAAACCTATGCGCTGCTTCTGTAAAAGAATATAGAGATGAGTGGCTGAAAGAGGGGTCAATTTCGGAAGGAGAGGTGTCTTGATCCAAAGGAGAGGTCAATTTCGGAAGGAGAGGTGTTTTGATCCATAGGAGAGGTCAATTTCGAGAGGAGAGGTGTCTTGATCCAAAGGAGAGGTGTCCTGATCCAAAGGAAAGGTCAATTTCAAAAGGGGAGGTGTCTTGATCCAAAGGAGAGGTCAATTTCAAAAGGGGAGGTGTCTTGATCCAAAGGAGAGGTCAGTTTCTAAAGGAGAGGTGTCTTGATCCAAAGGAGAGGTGTCCTGATCCAAAGGAAAGGTCAATTTCAAAAGGGGAGGTGTCTTGATCCAAAGGAGAGGTCAGTTTCTAAAGGAGAGGTGTCCTGATCCAAAGGAGAGGTCAGTTTCGAAAGGAGAGGTGTCCTGATCCAGAGGAGAGGTCAGTTTCGGAAGGAGAGGTGTTCTGATCCAAAGCAGAAGTGTCTTGATCCAAAGGAGAGGTCAGTTTCGGAAGGAGAGGTGTTCTGATCCAAAGCAGAAGTGTCTTGATCCAAAGGAGAGGTCAGTTTCGAGAAGAGAGGTGTCTTAATACTCTCTTCTTGACCGCCCCATAAGACAAGTACTCATAACTGGGTGTACTAACTAGAGTCATGAATAACAGGTCCAGAAGCTACCTCTCTCCTTCACCCTCCCTCCAAGGTAACACTGATTCATAACTCCAAGCTCCAACCAATCAGCTCCCACGGGTATGGATGAAGGGGCGGGGCTTCTGGACCAACTTAAGTGTACGGTGACATTAATAGTGAGCTTTCTAAGGGTCACGCTTCAGTACTGTGTCGTGATAGGCTACTTAAGAAGGTCGGTCTAACTTCAAAAATAGATTACAGACACACCTGTTTATTATTTATTGATTATTAAGTTCAGTGTGCTTTAAACTTATCTAACCGATACATGTAGTTTAATTTTAAGCATAACATTTAAAATTCCAAGACTCATATGCAACTGATTGACACCTATTAAGAGTTATGCTTAAACTTACAATGAATTTCGGTTAAGGAAAGTTTGACGCACACTGAACTGAATAAATAAGCAACACGAAATAATATAGATATGTACTAATAACTAATAAATACTAATAACTAAATGATAAATAAGCACATGACTGATCTGCTTCTCTGTCTGGGAGGGGGGAGGGATGAGGAGAGGGGGGGGGGACTAACCTAAATAGCTACGTGCGTGTCTGTCTACATGTCTATCCGCCTGTGTGTCTGTCTATCTGAGCGGGTGCATCATGGCGGTAACAGGAAGGGTCATTGATCTAAGTGAGAGACGCGGACGGTAATGGTGATGGACGTGGTGGTGAAGTGGAAGTGATGGTGGTGGCGAGGTGGTGGTGGTGGTGGTGGTGTCCGTGGGTGATGTGGTGCGGTGGTGGAGTGGTGGTTGGTGGGGGCTGGCGTTGCAAAGGGGGCGATCAAGGGTTTGTGTTAGTGTGTTTGTTGTTCTTTTCCGTGGGCGTTTGTATAAATAGAAACACAGGAACAGGCGTAAAAATAGACCTCTCTCTCTCTCTCTCTCTCTCTCTCTCTCTCTCTCTCTCTCTCTCTCTCTCTCTCTCTCTCTCTCTCTCTCTCTCTCTCTCTCTCTCTCTCTCACAAGAGGATTGTTGTCATTAAGTCTTCTTTGTCACACGAGAGAGAGAGAGAGAGAGAGAGAGAGAGAGAGAGAGAGAGAGAGAGAGTTTGTTTGTGTGTGTGTGTGTGTGTGTGTGTGTGTGTGTGTGTGTGTGTGTGTGTGTGTGTGTGTGTGTGTGTGTAAATGATAGCCCCGCACCCCTTGGTAAACTCTTCACATACATTCCGTGTTGAAATTTACTCTGAAGGCGATAACGAGGCAATAGACTACGTGAAAGAGAGCGAGAGAGAGAGAGAGAGAGCGAGAGAGCGAGAGGGAGAGAGAGAATAACCAACTAACCAAACAACCAAGCAAACAAACAAATCAAAACAAACCATCTTTCTCACATACAAACACATAAGTAAAAGCCCTCCCCCCCTCCCGCCCCCTGCCCCCCATCTCACCTGTCCCTTATTATACCCAGGTGTGTGAGGTGCCGTTGGTGGGGAGCGAGTTCTCTTCCTCCAGCGGGCTAGGGCAGAGCGGGTGCTGCGAGCGGGGCACGGAGGGGCGGCCGTGGCACTGTGACAGGAACCCGTGATGCTGCTGAGACCCGTGGTGGAAGCTGCTGGCTCTCACCCCGCCGCCCGCCATGTCACTCCTGCTCCTGGTGCTGTTTCTGGCGACGAAGGAGCGCTGGTGCATGGAGAGGGCGCGGTGGTGTCTGGAGAGGTGCAGCGGGAAGTGGTGGGACGAGAGGCCGTTCTTCAAGTGGTCGAAGGTGGCGTCAGAGTCTTGGAAGCCTGCCGGGGTGGGTGGGTTAGTGGCGGAAAGATTCGGGCTGCGGGACACAGCCAGCGAGCCCAAGAAAGGAGGTTGTGGAGTGAGTAGGCATAGAAAAGGTATCGAAGTGGAGGGTGAGTGGGCCGCGGGACAAAGCCAGGGATCCCAAGAAAGGAGGTTGTGGAGTGAGTAGGCAAAGAAAAGGTATAGAAGTGGAGGGTGAGAGAGCCGCGGGATACAGCCAGAGAGTCCAATAGAGGAGATTGCGGAGTGAGCAGGCATAGAAAAGGTATCGAAGGTGAGGATGAGTGGGCCGCAGGATACAACCAGCGAGCCCAAGAAAGGAGATTGTAGAGTGAGTATGCATAAGGAAGGATGTTGAGGTGGAGGATTAGTGGGTTGCGAGGAGGCCAGGGAGTCCAAGGAAGGCGGTTGTGGAGTGAGTTTGCATAAGGAAGGATGTTAAGGTGGAGGATCAGTGGGTTGCGGGACAGCCAGCGAGTCTTAGGAAGGAAGTTGTGGAATGAGGAAGCTTTGGAAGGATATCAAAGTGGAGAATGAGTAGGTTATCCTGAGTTAGAAGCATAGAAGGAAGGGTAAAGATGGTGTGTATTAAGGAAGAAGTAAGGGAAGGGAGATGGTATAGAAAGAGATAAAGGAATACAGAGTTCTTGTTAGTGTTGAGACAAGCTTGCTGGGGCTAACGAACGGGAGGGTTAATAACTAATAGGGAGCTAAGAGTTAATGGCAGAGGTCAACAAACAGCTGCAGGGAGTCAGGGAAGTAAGGGAAGGGAGATGGTATAGGAAGAAATAAAGGAATACAGAGTTCTTGTTAGTGTTGAGACAAGCTTGCTGGGGCTAACGAACGGGAGGGTTAATAACTAATGCTAAAAGTGTTAACGGCAGAGGTCTACAAACAGCTGCAGGGAGTCAAATGATGTCCATGAATACAAGTCAGGTTATGTAGTTCTGTTAAATGTTATGACTACTGAAAAAAAATGAACTATGTGAGAAAATTCTACACTATGACTATATTATATCCTACTCCTTCAACTTGTAGTAACAGTTAATTAGATCAGTAGAAAATACACTTGCTACTAAGGCTGCGAGTGTCAGGACTAAATGACATCTCTCTATACACCATCACCACCACCATTACCATCACCATCATCACCATCACTGCTTTAAATGACAGTCGTACTACCGTCACCATCACAATCAGCATCACTTAATATGGCATCCAATTAAACCATCACCACCATCACCATCACATCCCTTACGTCACCACCATCACCATCACATCCCTTACGTCACCACCATCACCATTACCATCACCATCACTGCTTTAATACGACCCTTACACTACCATCACCATCACAATCACCATCACTCAATATGGCATCCAATTAAACCATCACCACCATCACCATCACATCCCTTATGCTACCACCATCACCACCACCATTACCATCACCATCACTGATTTAATACGACACTCCTTATACTGTGCTACCGTCACCATCACGATCACCATCACTTAATATGCCATCCAACTGAACCATCACCGCCATCACCATCACATCCCTTACGCCACCACTTCGTATGACAGCTCTTTTAATACAACCACCATCACCACGACCATCACCTTACCAAGAAAAAAGAACCTATGCAATACACACGCTTCCAAAATGTCGTATATCAAAGCAAACAAATGACTTCAAAAAATAAAAAAAAGCACATGCCACCGTCGCTGAACCCGTTAATGAGTCACCGCGGGGTCCCTCAAGGTGTAACTCCCCGAACCGCGTGAAGAAGCAGGAGACGACGATGACGATGAAGGCCTTGGCGGGACACGCGAGGTTATGCATATGATATTGGACGGGAGAGCCCTTGATCCCTAGTGCCTGACGAGGGGAGGCAGCCAGGCTCAGCTCCGGGGCCAGACGATCCCGACGAGAGAGCGAGGGAGAGTGAAAAAGAATAGGTGCAGAATAGGAAGGAAATGGAGATACAATGAGGGTGAGATGAGTAAGGTCAAGAGATAGGAAAGATACATAGATAGATAGATAGATAGATAGATAGATAGAGCGAGAGACAGAGAGAGAGAGAGAGAGAGAGAGAGGTAATGGAGGACGAGCAGTAAAGGAAAAGAAGGTAGAAAGTAAAAAAAGGTTGAAGAGGATTTTACATTCTATAAAGAGGAAACTCACGCCGCCGCCATGAAAGTTTATTGCAAGCTGTGACATTCTCTCTCTCTCTCTCTCTCTCTCTCTCTCTCTCTTCGTGGAATGGTTTCGCCGAGTCTAATTTTCTAAGTCAGATCTTCAGAAAATGATGTTCTCTCATGTATGTGTCTCGGGGGGAGGGGTGGGGGAAGGGAGGGCAGGGGGGAGGGGAGGAGGGGAGAGGGAAGGAAACGAAGAGGGGGGGGGCGGCAACTGTACGACGCTAGGTGCATGTGGGTGGGGGGGAGGAGAGGGAGAAAGGGAGGGAAGTGGAGAGAGGGAGAGAAAAAAAATAAATCCCTCCTCCTCCTCCTACTATTACTACTACTACTACTACTACTCCTACTACTACTACTACTGCAACTACTACTACTACTACTACCACAACCCTGAAAATCACCATCATTATCTTCACCACCACTAACAATATCATCATCATCATCATCATCAGCCGCCACAGCCACACCCAATCATTTCCAACAGTCTGAATTAAGGCTTGCAAATTAAGGATCACGCTTGGTCAAGGCCGCCAAATAGGTCATTTAAGGCAGAATTAGGAAGGGCTATTGTGTGATGAGGGTAGGAGAGGGACAGAAGTGACGGAAGGGAGGGATGGGGAGGTAAGGGAAGGGAATGGGAAGGGAGGGAAGGGAAGGGAATGAGAGGGACAGACTTGGCGAAAGGAAGGGAAGGGAATTGAAAGGAAGGGTATGGCAAGGAAAGGGAGGGAAGGAAAAGGAAGGGTATGGGAAGGATGTGAAGGGAAAGGGAGGAAAGGGAAGGAAGAAAATGGGAAGGAAGGGAATGGGAGGGTTATGGGAGGGAAAGGAAGGGTAGGGAGGGGAAAGGGAGGGAAGGAAAAGGAAGGGTATGGGAAGGATGTGAAGGGAAAGGGAGGAAAGGGAAGGAAGAAAATGGGAAGGAAGGGAATGGGAGGGTTATGGGAGGGAAAGGAAGGGAATGAGAGGGAAAGGAAGGGAAGCGGTAATAGTTTAAACGTCATAAAATCCGACGAAAAAAAAAATCCTTCGTTATGCTGCGCACTTTCTATGATGTAAGATACACAGTCGTTAAATGCCGCAAAAAACTTTAAGAAACAAACTTTTCCTCCAACTTTAATCATAGTTTTTCTTTCGTTAATAAGGACAAACAAAATAAAAATAATGAGCGCAAACATAAATTCTCCGCCTTCCTCCTCCTCCTCCTCCTCCCGTACAACGAACAGGAAGGGAAATAGATTCATAAAACGCTTCAAGTCTTAAAAGCCTCTCCTGATTGGGCGCTAATCTGCCGACATCCTCACCGAACGTTACGAAAATGGGCGATCAAATAGAATTAACGATATGAATTAGTTTCACAGAACAGGCAAGCTATATATTTTTTTTTCATTCTTAACGAGGTGAGAATTTTCATAATAATACTCATCTCTCTCTCTCTCTCTCTCTCTCTCTCTCTCTCTCTCTCTCTCTCTCTCTCTCTCTCTCTCTCTCTCTCTCTCATGATAAGAATTGCCTATCTTCTCTCATAATTTCGTCATGTCACCAATGAAATTATTTATAATGATGGTTAATCTCGGTCTTAAGTGCAATGTCGATTTTAAAACGACGTGGAATTGTTTTTTCACTCTCTCAACTTCCTCTTCCTCTTTTTCTTTTCATTCTTCTTCATCTTCCTTTCTTTTCTTCTTCTTCATCTTCTTCTTTTCCTGCTTCTCCTTTTTCTTCTTCTTCTTCTTTTCCTACTCCTTTTTTCGTCTTCTCCGCTTTCTCCTTCTCCTTCTCCTTCTCCTGTTTCTCCTTCTCCTTCTTTTACTTCTTCTTCTTGCCATCTTTTAACACAGGATGGTTAAAAATAAACGTTACCCATCATAAAAAAATACCTTTCAATAGCCGACGTGTTGCAATTACTTTTCTTTAACACAACATGGAACACGATGATTCAACACCTGTAAGTCGCCTGTAAACTGACGTGTCCAGTGCACCTTCAGCAGTGTTTTGTTGACCGATGAAGCGTCACACAATGAGGTCGTGGGAATGGGTGAAGGGATCATTAGAGGGAAGATATCTCGAGGAGGGAAGGGAAGGAAAGGGAAGGGAAGGGAAGGGAAGAAAAGGGAAGGGAGGGAAAGGAAGGGAAGAGAGGGAAAGGAAGGGCAGGGAAAGGAAGGGAAGGGAGAGGGAGTGGAGTGGAGTGGAGTGGAGTGGAGTGGAGTGAAGTGAAGTAAAGTAAAGTAAAGTAAAGTAAAGTAAAGTAAAGTAAAGTAAAGTAAAGTAAAGTAAAGTAAAGTAAAGTAAAGTAAAGTAAAGTAAAGTGAAGTGAAGTGAAGTGAATAAGACGATAATACCAGACTTTTTGCTCGTTTTCGTGAGGTTGAAGGTGTGGACGACTACAAACGAAGTGTACAACCATCTGTGTTGACTGGAGGGAAATGCAAAGATAGTCGTTCACTCCGTTTTCAGTCGTGCCAACACCCAACCACACGACAAAGAGCAATGAACATGAATACTATCCCCTCAAACGACCTCTTCATCTAGGGTCACTTTCAGCCTCAAGACAACGACAACCAGCCTTGATATTGTCTTCTGAAACGGCCCTTTTATCTGTTCTTAAGGCAAGGGTCCATAAAATTATACATTTCGCCGCCCAAGCACACATACATATTTGACATGACTTTGCTAGGAGTTGAGGGCTTTTCCATGGGCAGTTTTATGAAGGGGAGGGGAGGGAAGGGAAAGGAAGGAAAGGGGAAAGAAAGGGAAGGGTAAGGAGATGATGGGGGTGCCTGAGACCAACACCTTCCTGCTTCACCGGTAAATAGAACACCACTGAAGATGCAATTGACGCCTCACTCCACACACGACCTTGCTGAATCATCGTTGCATGGCGGTGTTGAATTCTGTCGGGGAAAATAATAACTGCAACCTATTATCCTCTGTTACATGATTCCTTTGTGATGGGTAAGCTTTCTTTTGAATAGTTTTGATCTCTTTACTTAGTTCTTCGCCTTTGTCGTTTTCTCTAAGCTTTGATGCATTTACATAGCCTAATAGGAAAAGATGTAAGCCTCTCAGCCTCTCTCTCTCTCTCTCTCTCTCTCTCTCTCTCTCTCTCTCTCTCTCTCTCTCTCTCTCTCTCTCTCTCTCTCTCTCTCTCTCTCTCTCTCTCTCTCTCTCTCTCACACCATAATATTTGTAGCTTGTCGCTTCTCTTTCTCCTCCTCCTCCTCCTCCTCGTTCTTCTTCCTGCTTCTTTTCCTCCTCCTCTCCATCCTTCTTTTTCTTCTTCTACTGTTATGCTCTCTCTTCTTCCACCACCATATTATTTGTAACTTTTTTTCTTCTCGTTTTCCTTCTTCCTTCTCCTCCTCCTCCTCCTCCACTTTCTTCATCTTCATATATTTTTCTTATTAGTTTACTCTCCCTCCTCCTCTTCCTCCCTCTTTGTTTTTCTTTTCTTTTTCTCCTTCGTGCATTCCTCCTCCTCCTCCTCCTCGTTCTCCTCCTCCTCAGGGTCATCGGCAGTAATGACATGACCAGCGCAAGGAAGAACCGAAGATGAGGTAGCCCGTCATGCCATCACTCAGGACCTCAACTGCTTGGCGGAATGGAGTGTGTGTGATTGATGTGATTGTTGTTGTTGTTGTGGTTTTGGTGGGGCGGCTGAAATACGGTTATATATTTTACATTATTATATTGCTTTTCCTTTTCTTCTTCTTTTATTTGTTCTTTCTCTTGCTTGCTTATTTTTTCTTGTGATATTTTTCTTCCTTATTCAGGTTTTTATAATCGTAATCACTCAAATATAACATAGTCAACAACGAGAAAGCTCTAGGAATAGTGAATAAATATGTACACTAAGGGAGAACTGTCGCAAACAAATCCCTCACTAGAACTGGAAATAAAATGACGTATTAGACTGAGCGGGAATGCTTTCGGAAAACACTGTACCATATTGTGAATCTCTGTCACAAAGGCTTTCCAATCATTGCGTTCTCCGCGTCATGACATATGCATCAGAGACGAGGCCATTAACCAAGTCCCTGGAAAAGAGATTGCGAAGTGCTCCAAATAGGATGAGAGATCAATGCTGGGAATCGCAAAAAATGGAAAAGAAAATCAAAAGAATGAGAAAAATGAAATGCTGACATATATCCAATAAAAAGAAAGATGGTAGAAATCGAGACATAATTAAGTAGGAAAGAGGATAACAGGACAATAGAGTGACAGAAGGGGATATACCTGACACAAAAGGACCCAAGGGAGGCCGATCAGCGGAAGGGGTGACGAAATTCAGGATTTTAATGAAAGTTTACTTCGAAATTGTAAACTAAAGAGAGGGCATAGACGATGGGAAACGCTGTCCGGCAGTGGAATATTAACTGATGATGGAAAAGAAACGACAAATGATGCAGTGTTTCCTGAAGCAACAAAAGTAATAATAACAATGATGATGACAATAAAAAAATAATAATAAAACATTCAACATTATTCATATGTGGAAAGAGTCCTTGCATGTGTGTGTGTGTGTGTGTGTGTGTGTGTGTGTGTGTGTGTGTGTGTGTGTGTGTGTGTGTGTGTCCGCGCCCCCACGCGGTTGCTCCTTCCTCCTTTTCCACCAACTCGTCCTTCCAACATTAGTGATTCTTTTTGCCAACAAGAGACACGTCATATTTTATTTTCTTTCATTTATTCGACACACTCGCTCATTTCTCTCTCTCTCTCTCTCTCTCTCTCTCTCTCTCTCTCTCTCTCTCTCTCTCTCTCTCTCTCTCTCTCTCTCTCTCTCTCTTTGCCTCACAAAACAGAATCGAAATAGAACTGTCGAAAACGATAAATGGTTTGTATTTCGCGGGTGAACTGACTAGGCGAGAGAGAGAGAGAGAGAGAGAGAGAGAAACACGAATTAAGTACTATAACCCAAAACAAGATAATAACAGTCATAACAGTATCTCTATTAGTATTTTCACTCTTGTAGCTTTTATTTTATTTTCTAACCCCATCGACATCCTCTTTCGCTCTTTTCCTTTTTTTTTTCCTCCGTTTTCTCCTCCTCTTCCTCCTCCTCCTCCTCCTTCTTCTCCCTCCATTTGTTTTGCCTCTCTCTCTCCCTGTCTCGTTTTCCTTCCTCCCTCCTTTCTTATTTTTTTTTTCCTTTCCTTCGTCTCATAAATGTCTTCCCAAGTCGTTTGTCTCCTTTATCTTTTTCGTCGCAATTTTCTCACCATCCTTAACCTCTCTCTCTCTCTCTCTCTCTCTCTCTCTCTCTCTCTCTCTCTCTCTCTCTCTCTCTCTCTCTCTCTCTCTCTCTCTCTAATACGCTGACCTTGACAAATATTTCAGTCGTTCCTTTTTCCTTCCCTCTCATTCCGTAGAGAAAATTGCTCCTTCTCTCCTGAACAAACAGACGACACACACACACACACACACACACACCTGGCTCCTCTGTTCTTATGTAAAGCACTGTCATTACTACAGCATACAAACACAGACAGCAAAGGGAAGTAGGCCAGGCTCCCCCCACACACACACACACACACACACACACACACACACACACACACACACACACACACACACAGAGGACTTGCATTCGTCTCCTTACCAACACCCCCTCTCCTCTCCTCCCCCGACACTCCTCCCCCTAACGGCCATCCTCTCCCCCCTTCCCTCTCTCTCTACCTCCCTTCCTTCCTGCGTCCTTTCCTGAGCCCGCAATACACACACACTGACACACACTCAAAGGGGGCGACGCACCCCACAACAAACACACTTGTGAAGGGAGGCGCGTGTTTGTTCAACCTTTCCGCTTTCTGAGCCACCGAGACAACCTTTGCACAATTCATGTGTGTGTGTGTGTGTGTGTGTGTGTGTGTGTGTGTGTGTGTGTGTGTGTGTGTAGAACTTCTCCCTTATTTATTATCTTACCCTACCAATATTACCACGAGATTGCTTCTAGTACTTGTCTTTTTCCTCGCCTTTCCTCTGATAACTTTAATTTTTTCCTCCCTCTTTTTCATAATTTTCTTTTTTTCCTCGCTTTCCCTTGCATAATTTTCTTCTCTTCTTTGCTTTTCGTTTCAGAATTTTTTTCCTCGCTTTTACTTTGATAACTTTCTGTTTTTCTTCGCTTTTCCTATAACTCACTTTTTCCTCCCTTTTCCTTTTTTTACTTCGAATCTTCATTTTTTTACTGTATCGCACAATTCTTTTTCTTTATAACGTTAGTAACTCCAATACGGCGTTTTCAGAATACGGGCAGTGATGTACATGTAAATTTCAGTAGTCTACCTTCAGTGCTAATAGCCAGTTTTCTCTTCACTTTTTACTTCTCCGAAAATGGAAATACTAAAACTCAACATACTTTTCCTGGTTGTAATTGACTTAGTTTGTTATGATAAGGCCTTCAGCTCTTACACAACACATTTTTTCATCTCTGCGGATATATAAAACCTCAATTCAATTTCCTGGTTATGATAAGTAGGACTAGGAGAGCATCGAGACACTTCTCCTTCCGAAATTAATCTTTTTTTTTCATTTATTTTTATACATCAAGGGATACAGCTCAAGGGCACTAAAAACAACAGTGGTGATCCGCTGATTGGTGATAAAAAAGCCAGCCTCTCTTCTGAACACCTTTTTTTTATAGGGGCAGTGTTCAGAGGGCTTTTTTCTTCTCATCCTTACTTTTTTTTTTGCCTTGAGCTGCTTCCTTTACTGTAAAAAAAAAAGTGGCTCAATTTGACGTGGTAAAGCCTTAATAATACAGCTTCTTTCTTTTTCACCTCTGCGGATTTATATAAAAAACTCAATTCAATTTCCTGGTTAAAAGTGGCTCAGTTTGGCAACGGTAAAGCCTTAATTCAGCGGTTACATTATATTTTTCTATTTTTCACCTCTGCGGAAATGTAAACTCAATTATATTCCTTGGTTATGAAGTGGCTTGGCTTGGTACGGTAAAGGATTCAGTCAACTTTTACATTATATATCCTTTTTGTAACCTTCGCGGAAACATAAACACTCCATTCCTTGGTTATGAAGTGGTTTAGCTTGGTACGATAAAGGATCCTGTCAACTCTTACATTATATAACCTTTTTTTGACCTTCGCGGAGATAAAAACTCAATTATATTCCTTGTTTATGAAGTGGCTTAGCTTGGTACGATAAAGGATCCTGTCAACTCTTACATTATATAACCTTTTTTTGACCTTCGCGGAGATATAAACACTCAATTCCTTGGTTATTAAGTGGCACAAAGTTGATCTGATAAGGCATTCAGTCAGCTCTTACATTAAACATCCCTTTTTTTCAACCTTCGCGTACGATGAGGCATTCAGCTCTTAAATTAAACATCCCTTTTTTTCAACCTTCGCGGAAGTGATACGATAAGGCATTCAGCTCTTACATTAAACATCCCCTAATTTAACCTTCGCGGAAAATTAATATAAACATCCAATTCAACTTCCTTGGTTGTCACGCTGACACAATTAATGCGCGTCCTTCTAGCTTTCCCTGAGGCGAGTGCGAAGTTTTAAGTGTTGGCTGGAGGGCGAATGAGCGACCGGAGAGGACGGAGGGTGAGGTGGTGTGGGGTGGTGTGGATGCTGGTGGGTGAGGGGTGATGGGGGGAGTGTGTTGACGGGGAGTTTAGTTCTGAACACCTGTTATGCCGCTCACAATGGGGGAGTGCCGGAGGGAAGGGGTTTTGGCTCCCAGGACAACATATTAACCTTCTCTCTCTCTCTCTCTCTCTCTCTCTCTCTCTCTCTCTCTCTCTCTCTCTCTCTCTCTCTCTCTCTCTCTCTCTCTCTCTCTCTCTCTCTCTCTCTCTCTCTCTCTCTCTGTGTGTTATGGATGGAAATGTATGTATGTGTGTATTTATGTACGTATCAGTGTGTAATTGTTTATGTATGATGTATTTAGGTGGACGGACAAACAGGAAGCGAGCGTGAGAGTGACGGGGGAGATATTTCTTAGATTCTTGTTTTGTCTCGTAGCTGTTGTTGTTGTTGTCTTTGTTGTTGTTGTTGTTGTTGTTGTTGTTGTTGTTGATCTGTTGTTGTCGTTATGACGATAATGGCAATCACTGGTGTAAAAATAAATGTGATCACCTCTTTTGCATTTTGTTTTCAGCGTTACGATTGACAATACAGCTTCATCATCATCAACAACGATAACAGCAACAATAACAACAACTATTACTACAACTGCTAATACTATTACTTCTACTACTATCACCCCTACTGTCATGGTAAATATTATTCTATTGTTCTAACGATGACAAATACGGCTTTAATGTTCCAGTGTCGATGTCAATACGCTACAATTAATTCGGTGCGCAATGTTTTATTAACGAAAAAGATATCATCGAATCATGCAACCGGAATAATGTCACTCAGCGCGCCACGAACCGTCGAACCAACACTGTGCCCGAGCGAATCCTTAGCGATGTTGGACCGCCGCATTGTGGGCCCGTGACGTACCGGCGCTATTCAAAAACTTTTCCAATATGTACGGACGAGCGTGTAATACTGTGCTTCTCTTCTGATTAGTAGACTCAGGAAATTCGTGGACGATAAATCAATATCAGTTTCCTTTTTTTGGGTATCAGGACACCTCTCCTCCCGAAATTGACCTCTCTTTCGGCCACCTCTTTTAATTCTTTTTTTAGGAGCAGCGAGTAGCGGGCTTTTTTTTTTTTATTATTGTTTCCTTTTTTTTGTGCCCTTGAGCTGTCTCCTTTGTTGTAAAAAAAAAAAAAATACAACAGTGAAACCAGATTGGGGATAATGTTTTGGCGTCCTTTCCTCCCCTCCGCTCTGCCACACACTCCCAACACCTACCTCCTCCTCTCATATGCTGGCTATAGGTCACGTATGAGGGTAAGAGATAGATAGTGTTGTGGCGTCCTTTCCTCCCCTCCGCTCTGCCACACACTCCCAACACCTACCTCCTCCTCTCATATGCTGGCTATAGGTCACGTATGAGGGTAAGAGATAGGTGTTGGGACTGTGTGGCAGAGCGGTGGGGTGGAAAGGACCCGCGGGAACCAGGGCCAAAACGGTCTCGTCAATATGGTTTCAATATACACTGATTTAATATGTTCTCTTTGCTCTGCCGTCCTGTTGCCTTTACCTTCATATAACTGACTTTACTTTGTGCACTATTCCGTATACAGCCGCCCTGACCTCTATCATGACTCTTGACGCGGGGGAAGGAGGACACGGAGCACTGGGCGAGGCGCGGAAGTGAGGATTATCTAGCAGGCAAGTAACACAAAGCAGACGGTCACTTGGCTCTCTAACTCTTCACCAGTCACGAGTTTTAAAGACAAAGAAAACGTGTTGCTGTTCCGTTACAGGATGATTATTGCCAGCCGGGACTGCGTTATTGGTAATGGTTCCTGTTTGGCGCGAGTAATTTACGAGAAAAGGAAAGTAGAGCATTCCAGGTATTCCACATATTTTTTTACATCATGAGGAAGAAGAATTTGATGGGTTTGAAAATGTTTAGCCTATCCGTTTGTCTGTCTGTAATGAAATCAGCAGCGTTTTCACCTAAGAGTTTAATCTAACATACTACTACTACTACTACTACTACTACTACTACTACTACTACTAGCTTAGAGAGAGAGAGAGAGAGAGAGAGAGAGAGAGAGAGAGAGAGAGAGAGTGAGAGTAGTAGTAGTAGTAGTAGTAGTAGGTTGTTGTTGTTGTTGTTGTTACTGCTGGTGGTGGTGATTGTGGTGATGACGGTGTTGAGATTCATTACCAATTCCAACATAACAGCTCTTAACCAAGTCGCCGCAACTCGTATAACTAATCCTGTCACTGTCGTCTGTCCTTGAGTGCTCGCGGCCTTCAGCATAACACACACACACACACACACACACACACACACACACACACACACACACACACACACACTGACAACAACAACCACCACCACACTAAGCTACAGTTACCAGTATTAGACAGAGGAGATAAAAAGGGAGAGATAATCATGCTGTATAAATGACGCTAAGGAAAAGGCTGACAGTGATGAGCAGTACCAACGAGTCTAGTCAGTCATCTTCAGGAGAACACATCAAGAAACTACATACGAAAAAAAAAATAAGGAACGTTGAGAAAATTCAGCTTTCCGGACAGGTCAGTAGATCAGTGGAACATCATACTGGAAAAGTTGTGTGGCCCCCCTAGAAAAAAAAAGAACATCCATAGCTTAAAGAAAAAAAAAATGATAAAGAAGTGTTGAAAAAAGGGAGAATTACGAGCTTGACTTAGCCCTGTATAAAATATGTTGGGTACACACACACACACACACACACACACACACACACACACACACACACACACACACACACACACACACACACACATACCCTGAGGCGGCGGCGGCGGCGGCGGCATCGGGAACTTTGAGAGCGTTATCAGTTATTGTCAGCGTTTCCTGTGAAGGGGAAGAGGGGAATGGGGAGGGATAGGGGGGGTTTATAAGTGAGTGTCTGGGGGGCGCCGCGCCTGAAATGAATCCGCCCCATAAGTCTCTGTGTATTGCCCTGTTGACGGTCTGCTGTCTGTTGTTCCTCATTCTGTTTTGTTCGCACCGCATACACTGTTCATGAAATCCCAGCACCTAAACCTTATTGTGCACGCTAGTCTATCTGTCTGTCTATCTGTCTCTCTCTGTCTGTCTATGTGTCTGTCTATCTGTCTCTTTGTCTGTCTGTGTGTCTGTCTATCTGTCTGTCTGTCTGTCTATGTGTCTGTTTATCTGTCTTTCTGTTTGTCTCTGTGTCTGTCTATCTGTCTGTCTGTCTGTCTGTGTCTGTCTGTCTCTGGGTCATTTCAAAGCATCTCCATTTACTCTCTCCTGTCTATCTATTCGTGTGTACGTCTGTGATGGTCTGTCCGAGTGTCATTCGTATGTATCATCTGCCTCTCTCTGCTTCCACGAAAGTTTGTCTGTTTATTTTGTCTCTTTGTCTGTTAAGTCTGTCTCTGTATAACCGTCTGTTCGTTTTTCTGTCTGTTTGTTTATTTGTGTCTCTTTGTCTGTAATGTTTGTCTCTGTCTGTCCGTCTGTTCGTTATTCTGTCTGTCTCTGTTTATTTGTGTCTCTGTCAGTGAGTGTGTCTCTGTGTCTGTGTGTCTTCATTTTTCTGTCTGTGTGTCTGTCTTTCTCTCGCTGGCCCATATCATCCCCCCCCGCCCGCAATATGCCTCTCGTTGACACATTGTTTCTGTTCAATTAAACTCCGGAACTTGGAATGCGAAACCGGATATTCACGACGGGGAACTTGAAACCAGTAGCCCCGCGTTCGATTCCAGGCGTCTGTTCGTTCTCTCCCCGGCGTGACGGAGGGAGTGATTCACATAGATCTTACTGATTGAAAACTAGATAGATAGATAGATAGATAGATAGATAGATAGATAGATAGACAGATAGAGAGTACGAGTTTTATTGTTAGACCATTAAAAATAATATTACGAAACAAGACTCAGAAGATTAATCTCTCTCTCTCTCTCTCTCTCTCTCTCTCTCTCTCTCTCTCTCTCTCTCTCTCTCTCTCTCTCTCTCTCTCTCTCTCTCTCTCTCTCTCTCTCTCTCTCTCTCGTTTTTGCTCTCTACGTTCTTTTTCCAATTTGATATCTCTCGAACAATGTTTTCTTTCTATTTATTTTCACTGACGTGGATAAAATGTTGATAGCTTCGAGAGAGAGAGAGAGAGAGAGAGAGAGAGAGAGAGACACGTGTGTGTGTGTGTGTGTGTGTGTGTGTGTGTGTGTGTGTGTGTGTGTGCGTGCAGGCCCCGAATATTTTACACCATTGATCTTCACATCAAAGACCTCGAATCACCTGTCAATTAGCCCCAATCATCGAGCTCCATACACACACACACACACACACACACACACACACACACACACACACACACAACCCCCCCCCCCCCTTCCCACACATTCATTACACAATACACCTGGGAATCAAACATAAATTAGCAAATAAGCATCGACCGGCAGAACCTTTTTAATGTTGCATCTGAACCCAAGGACGATAACTATTAATGATGACCACGACGACAGTACCAAGCGAAGAGTGGCAGGTGTGGGGGCGGGGAGACAATGACCATCTTACTCGTGCTAATGGTGATGGGTGCAATGGTAGTCAAAACTGTTAACATTGAAAACTGTGATGTTGTTGGTGATGGTGGTAATATTAAACGGGGCGCGGCAGAGAGTTCACAGAGACGGATTCTATGATTCTTACACATTACAGGTGAGAACAGGTGACCCCCAAACACAGCAGTAATGGCGGCGATGGTGGTGGTTACGATTTTAATGGTGAAGATAAAACTGGAGCTGATAGTGGTGGTTGTGGGAATGGTGACAGTGGTGAGGGATGGTGAGTGGGGATTGTTTGGGTGGTGCGTGGAGGTTGTTAGGGTGATGACAGTGGTGGTGACGGTGTTGGTACAAGTGGTGATACAAGGGGTGGTACTATGAATGGTGAATGGAGGTTGTAAGGGGTAGTGACGGTAATAGTGAGGGTGGTTGTAGGGGTGGTGATTGGTGGTTGCATGGGATGGTGAGTGGGAGTACTAGGGGTGGTGACAGTGGTGGTGGTGGTGGTGGTGGTGCCTCTGCTCAACTATAAACTCACGAAATGGGACGTGCAAGATGGACGGGAGGAAGGGGAGGGAAGACGGACTGGCAGGAGAAGAAGATGGTGAGAAGGGCCGGCGGTGCGCGAATCAAGACTTGCATTATGATGATCTTGTCTCCGCTCACTGATCTTCTTTTTTTCCTTCTTCTTCTGCTCTTCTTTTGTACAGTTGTGGATTTTCCTTATTTTTTCTTCTTCTGTGGCTTCGAAAACTGTTGTGGGTCTTCCGTATTTTTTTGTTTTTTAGAATATTTGTGGATTTTCTTTTTTCTTCTTCTTTGGCTTCGAAAACACTTGTGGGTTTTTCATTTTTCTTCTGCTCTTTCGCATATTTGTGGATTTTCTTTTTTTTTTCTTCTTCTGTGGCTTCGAAAACTCTTGTGGGTCTTCCGTTTTTCTTCTGCTTTTTCGTACATTTGTGGATTTTTCTTTTTTTCTTCTTCCTCTGTGGCTTCGAAAACTCTTGTGGGTCTTTCATTTTTCTTCTGCTTTTTCGTACATTTGTGGATTTTTTTCTTCTCCTCTGGCTTCAAGTATTCCTGCGGACGATTTTTTCTTTCTTCTGCGTCTTCTTACAGTTGCGGATCTTTTTTTTTTTTTTTGTTCTTATGTGACATCGAATACTCTTACGGACCCTCATTTCTTCATCTCCGTCCTTCGTACATTCTTGCGGACGATCTTTTTCTTCTCCGACTTTTTACACTCTTACGAACGATCTCTTTTTTTCTTCTTTACCTTTGAATACTCTTGCTGATCTTCCTTTTTACTTCTTCAGCGCCTTCGTCTTGAGGGAGGGCTGGAAGGCTTGCAGAGGGAGAGTGCTCTGAGTGTCCGCCCTCGCCGCATCGATAAGACTATTTACATCCATGCAGGACAGCGTAGAGGAGGAGGCGGTGGGCGAGGACTTTCTTTCTATTTTCGTCTTTCCAAGGGCTTCAAGTATGACCTTCGTTTTTTTTTTGGACTTTCTAGCCACCCCAATATCTCTCTAAGTTTTTGTTACTGCAGCAGGAGGAGTAGGAGGAAGAGGAGGAGGAAGAAGCGAAGGAGGAGGAGGAAGGCGTGGAGGATATCCGAAAACACTCAAGACGTTCAATGGAAGCCGTCTGGTTTTACTCCTCATTCGAAGCAACAAATGAGACAGTTCAAACCCAAGCGGAGGAACCTTCACAATAAACCGGAAGACTAACAACGTGTGAAGGTATTTTTTTAACCCTGACACCCCTCCTTCTTCCTTCCTTTATCCTCCTTTATCCTTTACGCTTCATCCTTCCCCTTCGCTTACCTCGCTGTTTTGATCTTTTTTACGGCTTCGACCTTCCTTTCCCCTTACATCCTCTCTTCCTCCCTCTCTCCCTCTTTCATCTCTTTTCACTTCCTTATCATACATATGGAATCGTCAAACCTTTTACGGACTCTGTGGATCTCCAACCCAAATGTAATCTCTCGTCTTTCATCTCCTTCATCTCTTTCCCTTTTTCCTTTCTCTCTCACTCACTCCTCCTCCACCCCTCCTCCTCTTTGTTACCTTCGCATATTACTACCTTGCTGTCTGGCCTCCCTTACCTGCCTGCCTTACCTCCACCACACCCCATAGCAAACGTACGCATACACACACACCAGTACCATCTATTTCCACATTCCTACATCACTTTTGTTTCATATTCCGTCATGTTTCGAGGTAGCAGTAAGATATTTCCGGTTGAGACTCAAGTTTTTACGTATTCCTTTAAATTTTTTTTGACCGTGACTGAAGTGAAATTTTTTAACGCTTAGCAACACCCTTTTTGGGGGAAACACGCTGAAAATTATTATGTTCTCTTGGTCAAATGATGTGTGAAGCTGCGTCGCCATGGTTACCCCGAGTGGCTGTGAATCAATGGAGCTCACGTCTCAGGTAGAAATTTTGACAACAAGGCGAAAATAGGTAAGAAAGTCGTGTCGTCCGGATACCTGATTACCAATTAGCTTGTTTAACGGCCTTTTTTTGGTTCTTATTTATTTTTTTGCCCTTGAGCTGCTTCCTTTACTGTAAAAAAAGAAGCTGCTTGGACATGGAGGAAATGAAACGATGTGCTTTTAATATGAACCTGATTAATCGGTTACCTGTTTGAAAATATAGCGTGTAAATTGCATGAACAGGTTAAGAAATGATGTGTTTTTAACGTGTACCTGATTAACCGTTTACCTGCTTGAAGATATTGCGTGTATATGACATGAACAGGTTAAAAAATGATGTGTTTTTGATAATTATGCAACTCATTAACCTGCTTGGAAATATCGCGGCTATATTACATAAATGGATAAAAAATGATGTGCTTTTAATGTGTACCTGGTTAACCGACTACCTGCTTGGAAATATCGCGGGAAAATTAGCTAACTGAACAGGTAAGGAAACGATGCCTTCTTAAAATGTGTCAGACTTTTCGATTACCTGCTTGGGAATATCGCGGGAAAATTAGCTCACTGAACAGGTAAGGAAACGATGCCTTCTTAAAATGTGTCTGACTTTTCGATTACCTGCTTGGGAATATCGCGGGAAAATTATTACAGCAAAGGAGACAACACAAGGGCACAAAAAAGGGGAAAAAAAAAATAAAAATAAAAAATAAAAAAACAGGTTAGGAAATGATATCCCTCTAACGTATACCTGATTGACCAATTATCTGCTCGTCACTATCGCGTGTTAATGTGCTACATAAACTAAGACCCGAGGGAGGATGAAATAACGAAGGGATCTATTTTATCATTGCTCTGCTTAATTTGGCCGAATATGATTAAAACGTCTTTATTTGCATCAGATTAACTCGATTGCGAATTCAGGAATATCCGGAGCATTGCGTTCATTATAGAAACTCATTATGAAGAGACGATTTGAAAATGAGATTGCTTGCTGCCGAGGATTCATAACCAAGTCCCCGGTGAGAAATGTTTATCCCCGAGCGGAGAGTGCAATCATTTTAACACATCCAGCAAAAAACTCGTATCACCAACTAATAAAGCAATAAAAAAACGCAATTCTAATCATACCGAAGTCGACGTTTAACTCAGGGCCATGTCAACGTTGCCAGATAGTCGTACTCAGCCTCTTACATTTACCGACTTCCGACCCCAAAACTGTCTCGTGGACCCCAATAAGGAGATTCACTTATAATTATGGTTAAAATAGTTAATTCCTGATGTTTCTTGGCTATAGTAAGGCGTCAGAAACCGGTAAATACTAAGCAACGGTGGGACATATATACTTAAACTCTTCAGGGCCCAAACACACACATATGACAAGGCTTTCGTAGGAGGCGTGACCCTTGGTGGAGGTAGTTCGACGAAGCTTCTGTGTCATGAACGTGAAATAAAATGCCCACCCTTGAGAACCCGATTAATCTCCTTTTTCGACTCCCTGGAAATAGCTGACGTGGGAGGAGGAAGCGTCTGAGTATACCGAGTCCCACCGTTGCCATATTATCGTACTCACCACATCGTCTTTATTACTTTTAAGCCTCAAATTCTCGTACCTACACAAATAACGACAGAAAATTGAAGTTAGCGTTAAAACTCCTATTTAGTGATGTTTGTTTGTTTGTTTTTGCTATAGTTATCGGTCGGAAAGTACGGAAATGCAATGCGATGAGTACGATAATTTGCCAACGCTGATACCGACTTAAGTTTCATTCCTGCCTTCTTCACATTTTGCTGGTCTCATCTACACGTTCCAATGCTCTAACGCTTCCACTATTGACTCGCTCACTTCTCAACTCTAAACCCCCTTGACTATTCCTATATGTACGCTAGAGGGACACAGAACCCTCAGTAATTATGTTCAAGTCTTTTCCCCATCTCCATTTTTTCATTCTTGTATCAACTCTCTACTACTTTCTTATATCCACTCACTCCACTCTTCCTCACATCCACCGTCCGATTGCCACCACCTTCTCCTTACTCCTCCACCCTTCACTGCTACCCATCATCCACTCCGGTTCACCAGCCATGCCTCTCCTCACACTCCCCCGCCCTCTAACTCACTTCTCTTCATTTCTCTTCTCTCCACCGTCCAATTACCACCACCTCCTCCTCCTTACTCCTCCACCCTTCACTACTACCCATCATCCACTCCGGTTCACCAGCTATGCCTCTCCTCACACTCCCCCGCCCTCTAACTCACTTCTCTTCATTTCTCTTCTCTCCACCGTCCAATAACCACCACCTCCTCCTCCTTATTCCTCCACCCTTCACCACTACCCATCATCCACTCCAGTCCACCAGCCATGCCTTGCCTCACACTCCCCCGCCCTCTAACTCACTCCTCTCCACCGTCCGATTTCCACCACCTCCTCCTTTCTCCTCCATCAACCACCTCTACCTATCACCCTCTCAAGTCTTCCAGCCATGCCTCTCCCCTCACTCCCCGCCCTGCAGCAGTCAGCGAGCCCCCTCTACACCTTCATGTTCTTCATCCTGCCCATCACCTCCTGCAGCTCCTTCTGCGTGTACTCCTGCTCCACGTGAGTCATGGAGCAGTCACTGATGGAGCCGCCACTCAGTACGCTTCCGGACTGGCTCTTTTTCCTTTCCTCGCCTATCGCAACGGAGCTCGGCACAAAGAGTTCCTCGGGAGTGTCCACGCCGTCGGTCTCTTGGAATTTAAGGATGCTTGCGGATCTAGCCGGGCCGTCCTTCCCTCCTGGGGCACTCGGCGGGTCGTTGGCGGGGCTTCGTCTTGGCCTGAAGGCGTTTCTTCCCTTCCCAACGGCCATGAGGGTCTCCAGCAGGCGGCGGCGGTGGTGGTGGGGGTCAGGGAGGTTCTTTCGGCCGCTCCTCTGTGGTGAGTCAGAGACACCCACAGCGGAGGAGGGGGTGGAGGAGGTGAAGGCTGTGGTGGCGACAGAGGTGGTTGTGGAGTCGAAGACGAGAGAGTGGTCTGTAAGTGGCTCAAGGGAGTGGGAGGGGTGCGAGGGGTGGAAGCGGGAGCTACTGCGGCACCTACCTCCTCCTCCTCCAAGGCCGGACTTCTCGCCCTCGAAACAGCTGCCCAGCGTCACCTGCGGGGAGAGAGAGACAGGGAAGAGAGGGGGAAGTATGGGCACACACACACACACACACACACACATACGGTGCTTACTCTTCTAAACAACTTATGATTACAACTGTTATGCTTTATGAACAAACTGGCTGAATAAAAGGACAAAATTAAATAAAAAAAACACTACCCTTGGGCTTCTATCACTTCTAAAACTAAAGAAAACTAAAGTAAAAAATGCTGCACCTATCATCAAATGTACCACTGTGTTCAAATAGATAGCCAACACATGAATAAGTTTTTGGTGTTGCTAAGAGTACGTGAATTGCTGAAGGAAATGCAATGGATAATTTCTACGTAGGCCTACCCAAAAAAAATAGTAGTAATTTCACTGAGGTACTAAAGAGAGAGAGAGAGAGAGAGAGAGAGAGAGAGAGAGAGAGAGAGAGAGAGAGAGAGAGAGAGAGAGAGAGAGAGAGAGAGAGAGAATTTTGTCAGAGGAAACTTCATCTGAAAATTTTCAATATCAAACATACGAATGAATAAATATGGCGCCGTAAAACGTAAGGACACAAGACGTTCTGAGCGAGATGGGAAATCGGTTTTGTTGTCTGGTCGAGGCAGACGGCTTAGTGGGATGTTATATATAGAGGCATGTCAGTCACCTTCAATGAAACCTATAATCTTCAGTATTGGTAAATGGTATTCTGCGGAGGAGGAGGAGGAGGAGGAGGAGGACGATCCAAAGTTAAGTACCATACAACGATAAGGTACGTTTCCAGAGAAGTTCGCGTCACGTCCATTTGTTAGTATCCCTTTGTTAGTATCCTTTTGTTAGTAGCCCTTTGTTAGTACCCCTGTTATCCCTTTGTTAGTAGCTCTGTTATCCCTTTGTTAGTAGCCCTGTTATCCCTTTGTTAGTATCCATGTTTGCCCACGATAGGACCAGAAGCACTCTCGTGGTCTTTCCCTCGGCTCCTTCAGTCCCGCGGCGGATCAAGAGCTCTGTGTGGGAGTACTCGCTCGCCACTCCGGGTTGGGCTGAGAGGGACGTCGGGTATTGGCGAAGAGATTACAAGTTGTATTTTTACCGTCTGGTTCTAAACGACGAGAGAAAAAGAACAGAGCATTGAAAAAAAGGATATGAAAACTAAATGACGCTCCCACGCACGGATGCCCCCCCCCCCCCCCCACGACACAAGCACACACACACACGCACACGTTGAAGACATTAAGGAATATCATCAACGCGGAATTGCTCGTTGAGGAAAGATTATATGCTCTTTCAGGTCAAATTTTGGTATCATAAACGCCAACTTACACACACACACACACACACACACACACACACACACACACACACACACACACACACAACCAAGCACTTTTTATTCTTTTACTTCTTCCCTTCCCTGTTAGTCTATCTGTCTCTCTTTTGTTTTCAACCTTGTTTTACGAATTTTTGTCAGTTTTCTCTCTCTCTCTCTCTCTCTCTCTCTCTCTCTCTCTCTCTCTCTCTCTCTCTCTCTCTCTCTCTCTCTCTCTCTCTCTCTCTCTCTCTCTCTCTCTCTCTCTCCAGGTGCGCGCGGATACCTGTAATGTAATCCAAACGTACTTGGTTCATGGCTCGCTGGCTTGTAATAGCATCAGGAGGAGGCGAGGGCGGGGAGGACGTTGGAGGGGACGGCAGCGGAGCATTGGGAAGGAGCCTGCCGGTGAAATGGTGCCTCGGGGGAAGGTAACGGATGGAGAGATGCGAGAATTGAAGGGGAAATGGGTAGGGAGTGAGAGAAGGGAAGGGAAGGAAGAGAGAGTGACGTTGGTGAGGAAGGGGTGAGGGAGGTGAATAAGGGAAGGAAGGGAGGAGGTAAAGGAAGGAGGGATACGAGGAGTCGAAGGAATGAGGGAGAGAAATTAGTGAGGGAGAAGGGAGTGATGTTGGTAAAGGGAAGGAAGCAAAGGGAGTGAGAAGGGTGAAGGGGAGAGGAAAGGGAGAGAGAATGATGAAGGGGAGAGGAAAGGGAGAGAGAAAGGAGTAACGCTGGGAAAAGGAAGGAGAGGTGGGATGAAAGGAAGGGAAAACAGAATGAGGGAGAGAAGGAAGGGAGAGAAGAGGAGGTAGTGACGTTGGTAAGGGAAGGAAGGGAAAGGAATGAGGAAGAGAAGGAAAAAAGAGAGGAGCTAAGGGATAGAGGGATGCGAAAAGGAGGTGAAAGTGATGAGGGAGAGAAGGTGGGAAGGAAGGAAGGAGAAGAGGAAGGAGGTAGTGACGTTGGTAAGGGAAGGGAGTGTGTGTGTGTGTGTGTGTGAGAGAGAGAGAGAGAGAGAGACGGATGCGAGAACTTGAGGAATAGAAGGAAGTGAGGGAGAATGTGTTAGTAATGTTAGTGAGGGAAGGAATAAATGGAAAATAGAAAGGAAGGAGATGAAACAAAGACTACAGTGGCTGAGAGAGGAAACAAAAAATGATGATGGTGAAGCAGGAACGGTTTATACAAGGGCAAATAAGAGGAAAAGGAAACACGCGCGGAAAAAGAACAGGAAGGAAGGAAGTGTTGGAGCATAAAGCGACATCCTGGGTGCAGAGTCAGAACGAGAACATGGAATAAAAATGTCGTACCGAGGAAGGTGAAAAAAAGGGACTTGAAGGGGAAGGTAAGGAAAAAAAATGCAGAGGGAAGGAAGAAGAAAAAAACAACAGGTGGAGGAGGAATGCGTATATGCGTGTGTGTATTAAGAGTAATGGAATGTGAGGGGTGGAGGAAACGAAGTGACGCGACAGGAGAGAATGGAGGAGGAAGGAAGGTGAGAAAGCAGGGAGATGAAGGGGAAGGTGAGGAAAAAGACTGCAGAGGGATGGAAGGAAGAAAAAAACAACAGGTGGGGGAGAAATGTGTGTGTGTGCGATGTGTGAGGAGGGAGGAGGAAACGAAGTGGAGACAGAGGGAAAGGAGGGAGGAGGAAGAAGGAAACAGGATAAATAAATGAGAGAAAGTGACATGAAGTTAACGAAGAAAAAACGAAAAAAAAAGAAAAAGGAAAAAGAGAGACAACTGGAGGGATAGACTGGAGAGAGAGAGTGGAGGAAAGAGACAAATGAAACAAATGAGAATATAAGGAAAAGGAAATGAAAGGAAATAAATGAAAGAAAATGGAAAAGAAAAAACGAAAAAAAAAAAGAAAAAAAAAGAAAAGAAAAAAAAAAGGATAAAAAGGGATAGATTGGAGAGAAAATGGAGGAAAGAGACAAATGAAACAAATGAGAATATAAGGAAAAGGAAATGAAAGGAAATAAATGAAAGAAAATGACATGAAGTTAACGAGGAAAAAAAAAACGAAATAAAGAAAAAGGAAAAAAAGAGATAATTAAAGGGATAGATTGGAGAGAAAATGGAGGAAAGAGACAGATGAAACAAATGAGAATATAAGGAAAAGGGAAATGAAAAGAAATAAATGTGAGAAAATGACGAAGAAACGCGGAAAAAGCGAAAAAAAGAAAAAGGAAAAAAAGAGAGACAAATGAAACAAATGAGAATATAAGGAAAAGGAAATGAAAGGAAATAAATGTGAGAAAGTGACGAAGAAACGAGGAAAAAACGAAAAAACGAAAAAAGGAAAAAGAGATAACTAGAGGGATAGATTGAAGAGAATGGAGGAAGAAAACAGGATAAGTAAATAAATGAAAGAAGAAAAAAAAAAAATAAGGAAAAGACATAGATAGAACAGACTGAAAAATACATAGATAGATAGATAGACAGACAGACAGACAGACAGAGAAATAAACAAACAAAACAGACAGCACAAACTTCCCCCACAGCTTCACTCAGGCTTCGTGGCGGCGATGTTAAAACAGAAACTAAAGAAAAAAAAAATATTCCCTCTTTTAATAATTCATAACCTGTCGATCGTCCGTCCGTCAAAGGTAAAAACAGTAAAGACCAACACGATAAACATAAATAAATAAAAATACAGCAATCCTAATATTTCGAGGAGGAGGAGGGGGGGGGGGGTGAGAGTGAGTGAGAGTGAGAGAGGACAGGTGAGTTGCGGCAGCTATCAAGGTGAAGGTATGAGACGTGACAGGCATTAAGTATCGTCTAAATCAAATAAACGTTGAGGGGAGGAAGGAAAGAAAGAAGGGATGAAGGAAGGAAGGAAGGAAGGAGGGAAGGAAGGAAGGAGGGAGGAAAGGACGGAAGGAAGGAAGGAAGGAAGAGGGGAAGGAAGGAAAGATGGAAGGAAGGGAATGAATGAATGAATGAATGAATGAAGGAGTGAATGAGGGAAGGAAGGAGGAAAGGAAGGAAACAAGGAAAGAAGGAAGGAAGGAGGAAAGGAAGGAAGGAAGGAAGGAAGGAAGGGAGGGAATGAATGAATGAATGAATGAATGAATGAATGAAGGAGTGAGTGAAGGAAGGAAGGAGGGAAGGAAACAAGGAAAGAAGGAAGGAAGGAAAAAAGGAAGGAAGGAAGGAAGAAAGGAAAGAGGGAAGGAAGGAAGAAGGAAAGGAAGAGAAGGAAGGAAGGAGAGAAGGAATACTTGGTTAGATGGATGGGAAGAGTATGGAGAGATGAGAGAGAGGGAAGGGAAAGGAAGAGAAAGGAAGTTAAAGGAAGAGACAAATGAAAAGATAAGCGAAGAGAAGGAAGGGAAAAAAATCAGTGAATGTTCTTTTCTTTTCTTTATCCTCCTCTCTCTCTCTCTCTCTCTCTCTCTCTCTCTCTCTCTCTCTCTCTCTCTCTCTCTCTCTCTCTCTCATTACTTTCCTGGAAAATATCGCAACAATTCATTTCTACATTTTTATTATCTTTCAAAGCCAATATCGTATCTCCTCCTCCTCCTCCTCCTCCTCCTCCTGCTACCCTTCTACCCCTCTTTTTCCACCCTCCCATTTACTTCTATCTCCTTTCTCTTCCTGTTTTTTCTTTCTTCTTCATTCCATTTGCTGTTTTTGTTTCTCCACTTCCTCCTCCTCCTCCTCCTTTTTCGTCTTTTCCACCTCACTCTGTTCTTATCATTCTCTTCTCTCGCTCCTGTTGCCTCCCGTTCATTCGTTTTCTCTCAACCCCTTTCTTTATGCGGCATCTTTATTTATGATCTATGGCACAGCGTGAAAGACAAATAATGGCGCCAAAAGTAAGTGTAAGCAAAAATCAGACTGCTAAAATTTTTCTTCACCAAAGTTGTTATGCGAGAATGGAATAAACTCCCTTCCGCCTTCAGGCGTTCAGTGCCGTAGACATGAAGAATTAAAACAACAAACAAACTCGAACGTCACTTTCCCAACTTCATAATTCGACAAAGCAGAAATTAAACGTCTTGGTGGCTGTTTGGTGTTGTCTTATTTAAGTTTCGTTTAAGTTTTGAAGATTTGCTAAGTTTCATCTAGTTTCGTTTAGACAGACCACCTCTTAACCCGTCCACTGCGATTGGCACGGATTTGGCCTTCACTGGTAGCCTGGTAACATACAGTCCCAGGTCTTTCTCTGCCTCTGTGGTGGATAGTGGAGTGTTTCCCATGTGGTATTGGTATGCTGTATTTTCCCTCCCAAGTTATATGGCTTTACATTTTTCTTCATTGAACTGTAGCAGCCACTTTTTGCTCCACTCTTGTAGCTTGGTGATGACTTCTTGTAGGCTAAGGGGTTAAGGGGCATATTCTTCAACGTATCGGGCTCCCACTGCGACTGTTTCCCAAGGTCACAGAGAAGATTAACCGGGTCTTCATGGGCGATATTTCCCTTCACGGCACAGAAGTCATGCACAGCTATAACTAGGAACACGAAACAGGCCATGAAAATCCCAGCAACTTCTACGGGAGTCTTTTCAAACAGACATCATGAGGGCTTTAGTCAGGACCAGGGGCTCTATGTGGTCTGAGAATCTATGTAAGACAAGCCAACTCTTCGGATCTTCCTCGCCCTCTTCTGTTTCCCGCCGCCTCTCTTTCAAACAGACATCATGAGGGCTTTAGTCAGGACCAGGGGCTCTGTGTGGTTTGAGGATCTATGTAAGACTAACCAACTCTTCGGATGTTCCTCGCCGTCTTCTGTTTCCCGCCGCCTCTCTTTCAAACGGACATCATGAGGGCTTTAGTCAGGACCAGGGGCTCTGTGTGGTTTGAGGATCTATGTAAGACTAACCAACTCTTCGGATGTCCCTCGCCCTCTTCTGTTTCCAGCCGCCTCTCTTTCATCCTTCGCGGCTTTTCTTTCCTCATCCTTCACTCGCTCTCTCCCTCCTTTGTCATCTGATCCTCCTTCATGTCCTCCTTCCTCTCTGCTGTCCCGCCTTCCATCTTCTTCATCCCTCGGAACCAAGCCTCGTTTTCTTTGCCATACCACCAGCAGCTCCTCCTTCTCCTCCTCTTCCTCCTCTTGCTTCTCATCCTCTGTCTAATGTTCTCGTCCTGTCTTCCTCCTCCTCCTCCTCTTAATTCTGTCCTCTTTCTCAACAGATTCCTCCCTTTTTTCGTCTCCTCTCTCCTCCGATGTTTATTTTCCCTTATCTTCTCTTCATTCTTCTCGTTTCCAATTCGCCCTCTCCTTCTTTACCTTCCCATTTTCTTCTGTCTCCTTTTTCTTTCTATCTTTATTCTTCTTTCACTCCATTTGCTGTTCCTGCTCCTCCTCCTCCTCCTTCTTCCTCTTCTTCCTCGTTTCACCTTCATTATCTCCTCTCTTTCCAACTCTTTCCTTTCGCATTCTTCTATTTCCGATCATTATCCCCCTCCTCCTCCTCCTCCTCTCCTACTTCTTTCACCTACTCTATCTCCTCCCACCCTACTCTTTGATTCCCTTTCTTTTTACATCCTCCTTTTCAATTTTATACTCCTCCTCTTCCTCTCGTTTCACCTACTCTATCTCCTTTAACCTCCCCACTTTTTCCATTCCTTTCACTTCCTCCTTTCCAACTTTATTCTCCTCCTCTTCCTCTTTCCTTTCCCTTTCCTTGTCACAAACTAAATCAAGCGGTTTCTATACGGCGTTCAGCGGAGATTATTCCTGCAAGCGACGAGGCAGGCGGGAGCGCGCAGCATATTCACGAGGAAGCGATTTGAAAGTTTATGAAAGTTTGGGATTATATCGTTTTCCTCTTTTCTTTTTTTCATGTGTG
Source organism: Eriocheir sinensis (assembly GCF_024679095.1). NCBI lineage: Eukaryota > Metazoa > Arthropoda > Malacostraca > Decapoda > Varunidae > Eriocheir > Eriocheir sinensis. The sequence goes on along the minus strand of NC_066535.1, from coordinate 14,380,997 downwards.
TGTGTGTGTGTGTGTGTGTGTGTGTGTGTGTGTGTGTGTGTGTGTGTGTGTGTGTGAGGGAGGGGGGGTGTATGTGTGTGTGGGTGTGGAGGTGGACGTGGTTGTGTGTGTTTGTGTTTTTGTGTGTGTGTGTGTGTGTGTGTGTGTGTGTGTGTGTGGATGAGTTTATGTGTGTTTGTGTGTGTTTGTGTTTGTTTATGTATGTGTGTGTGTGTGTGTGTGTGTGTGTGTGTGTGTGTGTGTGTGTGTGTGTGTGTGTGTGTGTGTGTGTGTGTGTGTGTGTGTGTGTGTGTGTGTGTGTGTTGATGGAAAATATATGCAATTACAAAACAAAAGTGAGTTGCTGGAATCGATTGGGAAAATATATGTATCGGAAATTTGGTTAAGGTGTATTTTCCATGTATTTTTTCCTAATTCTCAATCCATTTTTCTCATTTTCTCTCTTTTTCCCTTTCTCTCCCTCCCTTTATTTCCACTTTCCACTCTTTCCTCCCTCTGCTTCTCTTTTTCTCATCCCTTCTCTCTCTTTCTCTCTACCTCTCCCCTATACTTTCTCCCTTTCAATATATTCCTCCTTCCTCTCCCTTTCCTAATTCTTTCCTTTTTAATCTTTTTCTTCCTTTCTCTTCTCTCCTTTTCCTAATTAATTCCCTTTTAATATATTTTTTTCTCCGTTTTATCAGCTTCCCTTTCGTGGTGAGTTGATTTTTTCCCTTTAATACGTTTTCAATGCAAATATTAACTCCTTACAAGCTCATATTTTGTCTTGCATTTTCAGTTTCCCTTCGTTTTAATCTCAGTCTCTCAATTCTCAAATCTCTTTCCGTTTTATAAGATTCCCTTCAATGTCTAGTTATTTTTTTTTCTTTGATTAGTGTTCAGTGTAAATTTTAACTTCACACAAGATAATATTTCATCTTGCATTTTCAGTCTTAGTTCGTGTTAATCTCAGTCTGTCTCCGAATTAGCCTCAGCCTCCCGCTATGTTATCTTCAGTGTCTCTTCAGCTTGCTTCTCTTCCGTGTTTACTTATTCTGCCGGTTATTTCCTTTCCTTCCGCTGTTTCAATCTTTCGTTATGTTATCTTCAGTCTCTCTTCAGCCTGCTTCCCTTCCGTGTTTACTTATTCTGCCGGTTATTTCCTTTCCTTCCGCTGTTCGAGTCTCCCTCTAAGGTATCTCCAGTCTCTCTTCAGCTTCCCTTCCGTGTTTACTCATTCCGCCGGTCTATTCCCTTCCCTCCGCTGTCGTGTCGCCCCCGCCGCCGCCCCGGGAGATACAGCGACGCAGGTGACGCACAGCCAACAGGTGCAGAGGCGCCGGTATTCAGGGCCAATCACCGCCTTTATGCCGCCCACCAGAACCAATCAGGGGAAACTTTCTTTGCTGGTGGTGGTGGAGGAGGATGAGGAGGAGGAGGGATAAGGATGAGAGTGGATGTGGGAGAAGAGGAAGAGGAGGAGGAGGAGGAGGAGGAGGAGGAGGAGGAGGAGGAAGAGGATATATAATGAGGAGGAGGAGGGATAAGGATGAGGGGTGTGTGAAAGATGAGAAAGAGGAGGAGGAGGAGGAGGAGGAGGAGGAGGAGGAAACAGGACGCAGAGCACTCTCCATGTTGGTTCAAGGTCGGTCACACACGCACATTCTCTCTCTCTCTCTCTCTCTCTCTCTCTCTCTCTCTCTCTCTCTCTCTCTCTCTCTCTCTCTCTCTCACACACACACACACACACACCACTCCCTCCCCTCCCCCCCCTCCCTCCGGCCACGTGTGTGTATATATGCAGACCCCTGACCGCGGCCTCTCGCCCCTCAATTACATTATGGCCCTGCAGAACGCTTGCCTGGGGACTCGAGCTTGAATAATACCGCGGATGGATATTGGCAGGCTGGTCGCTTTGGGAGGCTGGGCTGAGGATTGAGGCGGGGAGGGGATCATGGGTAGGGAGAGGTGGAGAGTAGAAGGGCTCTGGGATAGGGATAGAGAGAGGGAGGATGTGTAAGGGATGAGGTGGGAGGGGTGGGGAAGAGAGGGGAGGGGTGATGGAGGCTCTGGGATAAGGAAAGAGGAGGGAAGAGGGGTGGGGAAGGCCAGGGAGGGGTGGGAAAGAAAGGGAAGGGGCGAGGAATGGCGGTGAGGGGTGGGGGAGAGAGGGGAGTGGCGGGGAGGGGTGGGGGAGAGAGGGGAGGGGTGGGGAAGGGAGGGGATACTTATTTAGGAGTGTGATGGATTGAGTCAGTTAATCATTTCGGACAATCTCTCTTATGTTTCCTCTCAAGAACCCTCCTCCTCCTCCATCATCCCTCCCCCCTCCCCTTCCCCCCCCCCTCTCTCTCTCTCTCTCTCTCTCTCTCTCTCTCTCTCTCTCTCTGGTGCCTCTCTCATCACCCCGATCGCTACTTCTCCCCTTATTCCTTGTTCTCTGTCCTCTCCCTTCTTCTCCTTTCCTTATTTTCCTTCTGTTTTTTCCCCTCTTAGTCTTCTTCCTTCCTTTCCTTTCTTCCTTCCTCACTTTCTTCTGCTTCCCTTCTTATCCCTCTCAGTCTTCCACCACCACCTCTCTTCCTTCCTCTCATCCACCAAGCTTCCACCATCTCTCTCTTCTCTCTTCCACCACACCCATCAGCATCATCCTCATCTCTTTATTTAGCTTATGGAGAGGAGGCAAGGAGGGAGTGAGGGAGGGAGGGGGGTAGATATGTATTCCTAACCCCCATCCCCCTTCCCCCATCTCCTATCTCATCACCACGTATCTCCCTTCCCATCACCACCATCTCCACCATCTCTTTACTTAGCTTAGGAGGAGGAAGGGAGGAGGAGAGAGGAGATGTATTCAAATCCAAACAACACCGCCGCTGCAGGAAAACAGTTGCGTTGCGCCGAGTCAACACCTCAAGGTTTCCGAGTTTGTGTTGCGTCCTATTCCGGTCTCGTTGGGGATGATGGGTATTGTGTGTTGCGTGGAGTGGTGGATTTTGTGTTGCTGTCATTCTTAATTTTTTTTTCACTCTATTCTTATATTCCTCCCTTCTCTTTCCCCCCCCCCCTCCCCGCTACTCCCCTCTCTCCCCCACCCCTCACCGCTCTTCCCCGCCCCTTCCCTTTCTTCCTCACCCCTTCCAGCCCTTCCCCACCCCTCCCCTCTCCACTCTTCTTATTTTGTTTTTGTCATTTTGAATCCCTTTTCCTCTCTCTATCCTTATCTCTCATTCCTCCATTTTTTGTCTTCTCCCTTTAACTCCTTTTACTTTTTTTTATTTTTTGTTTCTGTCATTCTTAATCCCCTTTCCTCTCTCTCTATCATTATCTCTCATTCCTTCCTTTTTGTCTTTTCCCTTTCACTCTTTACTTTCTCTATTTTTATCATTCACAAAATTTATCTCGTTTTTTCTTCATATCTTCTCCTCCTCTTCCTTCATTTAGTGCCTCCCTTTCAATGTTCTTCCTTCCTCTCTTCCTTTATTTCTCGTTCTCACTTCTATTTCTTTCGTCTCCTCTTCCTTTCTCTTTCTCTACTTTTCGCCTAATTTATCTTTCTTTCAGTCTTTTTCTTTCTTTTCGTCTTCCATAATTTTTCCTTCTCAGTCATTTTCTTTCTTTCTTCTTTCTATTAATTTTTCTCCCTCTCAATCTTCTTTCTTCTTCTTCTTCTTCTTCTTCTTCTTCTTCTTCTTCTTCTTCTTCCTCTCTCTCTCTCTCTCTCTCTCTCTCTCTCTCTCTCTCTCTCTCTCTCTCTCTCTCTCTCTCTCTCTCTCTCTCTCTCTCTCTCTCTCTCTCTCTCTCTCTCTCTCTCTCTCTCTCTCTCTTTATTTTCTCATTTCCATTAATTCACTCTCTCAATCTTCTTCCTTCTTCTCCTCTCTCTAACTTTCTCTCTCCCTCAATCTTCCTCCACTCTCCTCCCTCTTTCTCTACGTCTTTCTTTCTTTTTTTCTTTCTTGCTCAGTCAACTTTCTACTTTCTTCTCTCCAATTCTTTCCTCCCTTTCTCCTTTCATTTTTATCCCTCTCAGTTTTCTTATTTTCTACTTCTCTCCCTTTCTCTTCCTCTCCCTTCCACTTTCCACTCTTTTCGTTCTCCCTTTTCTCTCCCTCTCTACTTTTTTTTCTCTCACGCCTCCACACTTTCTCTACTTTTCCCGTATTTTCTCCCTTTCAATCTTTTCCTCCTTCCTTTCCCTTTCCTAATTCTTTCCATCTTAATCCATTTTCTCATTTCCTTTCTTTTTCTCTTTCTCCCCTCCCTTTATTTCCACTTTTCACTCTTTTCTTCCTCTGCTTCTCTTTTTTTCTCATCCCTCCTCTCTCTTTCTCTACCTCTCCCCTCCTTTCTCCCTTTCAATCTTTTCCTCCTTCCTCTCCCTTTTCTAATTCTTTCCCTTTTAATCATTTTTTTCTTTTGTCTCCTTTCCCTTTCTCTACCTCAGCCCTACTTTCTCTCCATATCATCTTTCTTCCTCTTCTTTCCTTTGGTTTCTCCCTTCCAATCCCTATTTTCCATCCACTCCTCTTCCTTTCTCTACCTCAGATGCTTTCTTCTTTTCTTCTCCTTTCCTTTGATTTCTCCCTTTCAATCCCTTTCTCTTCCACTCCTCTCCCTTTCTCAACCTCAAATAGTTTCTTTCTTTCTCTTCTCCTTTGGTTTCTCCCTTTCAATTCCTTTCTTCCTTCCACTCCTCTCCCTTTCTCAACCTCACCACTAATTTCTCCCTGGCACTTTTCTCTCCCTCTCGTCTAAGTCGGTGGTTAAAGAATAACTGAGGGGAGAGTTCATCAACCCTTCTTCCCTTCCCTCGTTTTCTGTTATCTCTTCTATTTTTCTCTTTACTCTCTCTACCACTCTCTTTCTTTCCCCCTCTCTCTCTTCATCTTGTGCTCCTGCTTTCCTTCTTCTTCCTCGCTGAACTGAGATGATAGGAAACGTAAATAAAGAGTCCCCTTCTTCTTCTTCTTCTTCTTCTTCCTCACCTTAACTTTATCTTAATACCTCTTTATTTGTGGCTCTCTCATTTTTTTTCATTTCTCCTTCAAGATATCAATAATGGCAGTGTTTGGAGGAATTATGGACGTTGAATTGGGATGATAAGGAAGGCAAATATTAAGGCTTCCTCCTCTTTCCATACGTAAGCTTGATCTTAATACGTCTTTCTCTATTTCTGGTTCTCTTGCTTCATTCTTTTAGTCCTCCTTCAAGATATTAATGGCAGAGTTTTGAGGACTTATGGACGTTGAATTGGGATGATAAGGAAGGCAAATATTAAGGCTTCCTCCTCTTTCCATATGTTAGCTTGATCTTAATACATCTTTCTCGATTTCTGAGTCTCTCTTTTAGTCCTTCTTCAAGATATTCATGGCAGAGTTTGGAGGACTTATGGACGTTGAATTGGGATGATAAGGAAGGCAAATATTAAGTCTTTCTCCTCTTTCCATATGTTAGCTTGATCTTAATCCCTCTTTCTCCATTTCTTCCTTTTATTATTTTTCCTTTTCCTCCTCTCCCTTTTAATATTCCTCCCTTTCTCTAACTTTGCAATAATTTCTTCCTTTTCCGCCTCCGTAATCTTTTCCTTTCAATCTACCTTCCCTCCTCTCAGCGCCCTCTGCTATATTTTTTTTTTCCTTCTCAAAGACATATATAAGGCGTCTTTTTGAGGATTTATGAATGTTGAAGCTAAATCCTCATTCATTCTCCTCCTCCATTTCATTATCTTGGCTTCTGTTCCTCATTTCCTAGTCATGATCTCCTCTTCTTCCTCCTCTTGTTCTCTCTCCTCTTCCTCTTCATCTCTAAATTCATTCCCACAGATATTTTTTTATTTCTCTCCCTTCTGTTAATCCCTTGCTGAGAAATCCATTTTTTCCTCTCTTTTCTCTTTGTTCCAGCTTCTACTTTGTTCTCTTTCCTTCTCTGTTTTCTTCCTCCTCTTCCTCGTTATTTTCTACGCTATTTTTTCCTCTCTTTTCTCTTTGTTCCAGCTTCTACTTTGCCCTCTTTCCTTCTCTGCTTTCTTCCTCCTCTTCCTCGTCATTTTCTACGTTATCTTTTCCTCCTCTCTCTCTTTTTGTTCGATCTATCTTCTTCTACCTCGTTCTTATTCTTTTCTGCGTTTTTTAATCTTTTTATTCCGAGATTTCAGTCAGTTTTTCTTTTCATTTTCATCTCTCTCCTTTCCTTCCCATTTCTCTTCTCTCTTCTTTTCTTCTTTTTTTTTCTTTCATCTTCTACTTCGTTAATTAATTTCGTTTTTTCTCTCTTTTCTGTTACCGATTTCTGTCACTTTTTCTTCTTATTTTCATCTCTCTCCTTTTCTTCCCTTTTTCTCTTCTCTCTTCTTTTCTTCTTTTTGTTCCTTTCATCTTCTACTTCGTTCATTATTTTCGTTTTTTTTCTCTTTTCTTTCCTCGATTTCTGCCAGTTTTCTTTTTATTTTCATCTCTCTCCTTTTCTTCCTTTTTCTCTTCTCTCTTCTTTTCTTCTTTTTGTTCCTTTCATCTTCCACTTCGTTCATTATTTTCGTTTTTTTTCTCTTTTCTTTCCTCGATTTCTGCCAGTTTTCTTTTTATTTTCATCTCTCTCTCTCTCTCTCTCTCTCTCTCTCTCTCTCTCTCTCTCTCTCTCTCTCTCTCTCTCTCTCTCTCTCTCTCTCTCTCTCTCTCATTTTCTTCCCTTTTTGCTTCTCTCTTTTTCTTTTCTCTCTGTTCCTTTCATGTTTTACTTCGTTCATTATTTTCGTCGTTTTATCTTTTTTTTCCTCGATTTGTCAATTTTCTTCTCATTTTCATCTCTCTCCTTTTCTGCCTTTTTCGCTTCGTTCTTCTTCTCTTCTCTCTGTTTCTTTCATCTCCTACTTCGCTCTTTATTATCTCTGTGGTTTTCCTCTTTTCCTCTTCCTATTTCCTCGAGTTCTATCAATTTTCTTTTCGTTCCCTTCATCTTTCCCTTTCATTCTCTCATCTTCGTCCTTCCATCTTCTAAGTCGTTCTCCATTTTCACTGCTTTTTGTTCTCCTCCGCTTCCTTTTCACCTTCCTTCGAGTTCATCTAATTATCTCCTCTTTTCCACGTTCCTTTCATTCCATTCTCCTTCTCTTCTCCTTCTCCTCCTCCTCTCTCAGTATTCCTTCTCTCCTACCCAATTTCTCTCTTTGACGGAACTCTTTTCCTCTCTCTCTCTCTCTCTCTCTCTCTCTCTCTCTCTCTCTCTCTCTCTCTCTCTCTCTCTCTCTCTCTCTCTCTCTCTCTCTCTCTCTCTCTCTCTCTCTCTCTCTCTCTCCTTCGCTTCACGACTCATCCATGGTTCACTTCCTTGCTTTACACCTCATCTCCTCATTCTGTCTGTCTATCTCTCCAGACACAGACAGAGACAGAGACACAGAGAGACAGCGAGAGCGAGAGAGACAGAGAGAACGCGTCTTCCGCCTGTCCCCGCGCCCCTACACTCTGCACGACCATGAAATACCGAAAAAAGCAATTAAATCAGAACTAAAGGGCAATTGATATACAAAAAGTCGACTTGGTAAAAGAGTATAAAGCGATGAAAATGAACGCAGAGCAATTCTTTTATATCCTTTGTGAGCCTTTTATGGGAGTCTTTTAGAGGAATTTAAACGGGGCACGCTTCCATAAAAAACACACACACACTAGAAAAAGAAAATATATATTGAAATTATTGGACGTTGAAGGAGAGTCCGAGCCTGTCCATAAGAAACGAGCCAGACGTGAAAAAAAAGGAGTTACGAATCCTTTGAACCCTTTTCCTCCCTAACCCCCCAATTTTTTTTTATTACAGCAAAGGAAACAGATAAAGGGCAAAAAAAAAAAGAAATAATAATGAAAAAAAGCCCGCTATTCACTGCTCCTATGAAAAAAAAAGAGTTCAGAGAAGTGGCGGAAAGAGAGGTCAATTTCGGGAGGAGAGGTGTCCTGATGCTCTCCTATTGAAAGAAAAAGAAAAATATATAGACTAAATATTTATAGTAAAGGGGCGACGTTATGGCCATCCAGTGTTAACAAAATGACACTAAAATAAGAGAAATAAGAGAGATGAACACTGAATAATAAAAGGGATGAATAAAATGAAGGATGAATGTTAAGTTGATATAAAAAACATTAAAATACGAGAGAAATGAGCACTGGATAATAAAAGAGATGAATAAAATGAAGGATGAATGTAAAGTTTATAAAAAAACACTAAAATAAAGAGAGAGATGAGCACTGGACACTAAAAAGAATGAATAAAATGAAGGATGAAAATAAAGTTAATAAAAAACACTAAAATAAAGAGAGAGATGAACACTGGACACTAAAAAGAATGAATAAAATGAAGGATGAATATAAAGTTGATAAAAAAACACTAAAATAAGAGAGAAATGAACCCTGAATAATAAAAGCGATGAATAAAATGAAAGTTAAAATGTAAAGCTAACAATAAAATGAACTAATATGTGTTAAAATAAATGATAAAACAATAAGTCGATGAAACAAATGAAAACTAAACAAAAATAAGTGAATATGGCATCGAATACTAAACATTGAAATGCCTAAATAAATAAATAAATAAACAAATGTTAAAATAATGCAACATAACAACAATACGGCTAAAAACGACACGGTGAATGAACAGAAGACTAAATAAAAACAACAACAACAACATAAATGAATAAATAAATGAAATGCCAATGATGCAAACCGTGAATTTATAAACGAAAGGAAATCTCGAAACGAAGCTTTAAACAAAAAATACTCGGAATTCCTGACCCTTTATTTTACTTTATGTTTGCAGTGAAATGGTGTTATGCGGCGCGGGGTAAAAACAGATATAGAGGAAAAAAATAAAAGGTTGCAGCGGCGTGACATTAAAGAAGCGGTTGAGTGCTATGCGATGTGATGAAAGAACGAAACAGTGAAAAACGAAGCGGATAATTACTGTGTCTGTCTGTCTGTGTCTGTGTGTATACTGTATATGGTGTCTCTGTCTGCCTGCCTGTCTGTCTGTCTGTCTCTCTGTGTGTATATGCTGTGTCTGTCTGCCTGTCTGTCGGTCTGTCTCTCTGTGTGTATGTTTGTGTCTGTCTGCCTGTCTGTCTGTCTGTCTCTTTCTCTGTGTGTATATGGTGTGTCTGTCTCTGTCTGCCTTTCTATCTTTCTTTGTCTTTCTTACTGTCTGTCTGTCTCTGTCTTTCTGTCTTTCTTTCTGTCGGTCTGTCTGTCTCTCAATTTTAGCAGTCCGTTCACCTCCGCCCTGTTCTCTCCACCTAATCTGTTCAGCGATATGAAACCAAAACGATAACTTGCAACCGATGGACGCTACACAATTCATTAGGGCTCAGACTGTTCAGGGCCTCAGACTGTTGGAGGGAAGGGAGGGAGGAGAGGGAGGGGAGGGAAGGAGAGAAGGAGAAGGAAGGAAGGAAGGAAAGGGAAAGAGGGAAGGAAAAAGAAAAGAAGAAAAAAAAGAGGAACAGGGAAAGATAAAGGAATAGAGGAAAGGAATGAAGAAAGGAGGAGAAGGGAAAAAGAAAAAAAGGAAAAGGGCTATAGGTTAACGGGGTGGAAGAGAAAGGGAAGGGAAGGGAAAGAGGGTTAGAAGAAAAAAAGAGTGAAGAACGGGGTGGAAGGAGGAATAGAGGGAAGAGAATGAAAAAAAAAAGAGGTAGAAAGGGAAAGATAAAAAGGGGAAGAGAAAGAAAAGGAAGAAAGAAGGGAAAAGGAGGAGGAAAGGAAAGGAGGGAGAAAAAGAAAGGGAAGGAGGAGAGAAAGAAAGAAAGAGAAAGAGAGGAAAAGAGAAAAAAAAGAGAAAAAAGAAAAGGAAGGAAAAAGAAGAAAAGGAGAAAAAAGAAGGAGATAAAGGAAAAAAAGAAGAAAAAATGAGGAAAAGAGAAAGAAAAGAAAAGAGATAAAAAGAATGCGATAAAAAAAGAAATAAAAAAAAAAAAAAAAAAGAAAAGGAAAAAGGAAAAAGAATGAGTGAAAAGGAAAAGAAGAAAAAGGAAAAGAAAAGAAAAAGAGAAGAAGAGAGAAAAGAGATAGAAGAATGCTATAAAAACAAAGAGGAAAAGGAATGGGAATGAAAAAAGAAAGAAAAGGAAAGGAAGAAAAAAGAAGAAAGAAAAGGAAAAGAGAAAAGAAAGAAAGAGAAGAAAAGAGTGACTGAGGAAAGAGATAGAAGAATGCGATAAAACAAAGGGGAAAAGGAATGGGAATGTAGAAAGGGTTAGAAAGGAAAAGGGAAGGAGTGTTAGTGAAAAGAGAAAGGAAAATGCGTAGAAAAGGAGAAGAAAAGAGTAACTGGGGAAAGAGATAGAAGAATGGGATAAAAACAAAGAGGAAAGGGAAAGAGAAGGAAATAAAAGGAGAGGAAAAGAGGGATAAAGGGAAGAGGAGAACGGGATAGAAAGAGAGAGAGGAGAAACAGGGAAAGAGGGAGGGAAAAGAGAGTAAGAGGGAAGGGAACGAAAAACAGGGTAGGAGAGTGGAAAGAGGCTTAGAAGAAGGGGAATAAAGAACAGAAGGGAAGAAAATAAAGAACAGGGGAAACGGGGCTAAAGGAAACGAAATTGACCATGGAGTAGAGAGGAAGAGGGAGAGAAACACAGAACGGGGAGAAAGAGGGATAAAAAAGGGATGAGGGGAGGGAGAGTGAGATTGAACGTAAAGAGGCTTAGGGGGAGAGGGGAGAGAAAGGGGAGGGATGACAGAGGTGGAGGGAGAGGCGGGGAGCTGTGTGGAATGTGAGTAATGGAGGTGGAGGGCCAGCTAGTATGGTTGGAGGAGAGGAGGAGGGTAGGAGGAGGAGGGGAGAGGAGGGGGGCAGGAGGGGGCTGGCTAGTAGGTGGAGGAGAGGAGGAGGGGTAGGAGGGAGAGGGGAGAGAAGGGAGGGGAAGAGGGGTTGGCTAATAGGTGGAGGAGAGGAGGAGGGGAAGGAGGAAGATGGGAGAGGAGGGGGGCAGGAGGGGGCTAGCTCATAGGTGGAGGGGAGGAGGAAGGGAGGAGGAAGAGGGGAGAGGAAAGCCATTTTTTTCCAGGTAATCTAACTTTTACAGGTATGAAAAAAAAAACATATCGTTCTTTTTAACGTATAAATTCATTACATTCGGCGGTTGAGTACGTAATATTCGTCGCATTGTACACGTATATATATAGTAAGAATATCCATTTTGTATTTTAACGTTCGCTGTCTATATGATTTACCGCCGGAACCTTTACGCTCGCATCCACCATTCAAAAGTTTAGTTTAGAGCAATTGAAACAAGTAACTGGTTCATGGACTAAATCATTGTTTTAATACGCGAGTTTGTAAAGGGGGAGCGTTATACTGGCCGGGGCTTATAATGTATATAGTTTTGTTTGTTTTCATTCTCTCTCTCTCTCTCTCTCTCTCTCTCTCTCTCTCTCTCTCTCTCTCTCTCTCTCTCTCTCTCTCTCTCTCTCTCTCTCTCTCTCTCTCTCCCCCCCAAAGCGTCCAAACTCGATCTCATTTTTGCTGAATTGAAGTGGGTTGTTAAATTACGTGGAGATAGCATGAAAGGGGAGTCTGAATGCCGTGTGGCTAGGTCTGTATAAGCATGGATGTTCGTGTATGTGTATGTATAAGTATGTATATGTATGTATTTATCAGCATATATGCATAATGATCATATCCGTTGCATTGGCCGTTTGAGCCTGGGGTGGGCAGGAACCAATTACCCCGGGACGCAGGGCGGGGGTGATATCCGGGTTGCCACAGTTTACCTTCCCCAGGTTTTCCCGGGTACACATTTATCGACCAACTCAAAAAGGAAGATGAACAAGGGGGTGAGCTACACGTCGACTGCCGGGCCGGGATTCGAACCCGCGCCGGCATGAAATATGAACGGTAACTTTAATCGAATGCAGAAAATAAAGTTTAATTATAAAGTTGAATATGAAGTATTAGACTAGCTATACACCATTATTTTAGTTAAAGAAATTGTGCAGGAGGGACTAGCTTCCCACAAAATATACGAACAAATTCATCAATAAAATATTTTAACTAGGCTTACATGTAGTTATATAAGTATAGTGTTTTAAATCAATTACATAGATAAAAATATTTGTTACGATTGTTGGAGTATGAAAAAATAATTCAGGTATGTGAAAAAGATATATAGTAATTTTACTAAATAAATGATTGTCGTCAGGACCCACCGGGAAGAAGCCTACCGGCGCAATAGGCCGTGACGTAAAAAATAAATAAAAATAAAAATAAATAGATAAATAAAAATAAAATAAAATAAAAGGATTGTATAAAGTAACTGTGGAAAACCCGGCCCACTAATGAAAAAAAAAAAGAGATGCGGGAGTTTGAGTGCGCAACGGTAGCGTGATGGCCAGCTTTTTTAAATGGGATCTTGTACGCGTTACACACACTCTCATAGTAAGAAGAGAGAGGAAGAAAGAGTATTAGTGAGGTGACGGAGATGATGAAATTGGTGCTAAGAAGCCTCTATAGTATACCGTTTTATAATTTGTTTTCCACTAAAACTACCAACTTTTCCATCGTAACACCCAAATCTCGCAGACATTCAAGTTACAACAATTTCCAAGACGCAGACGTTCCTTACAAAATCCCCAAATAAACGAGGAATGCGGGACGGCGGGGTATAAATGTTGCCAAGTCGCGAAAACCGAATCGTTAAAAGATTGCAAATTACGGCAAGCACGAGTGGCCTTCTGGAGTGCCTCTCGCCGCGACTCAGCCCGGCGCGGCGACGAGGCGAGCGAGTATTGTGCAGCCCGCCAGCCACACCAGCAGGCGGGGAGGGCTTCATAGTAGGCGGGGGGATGCAAGGCAATTTGGGGCTTGGTTAATTGAGTGTGGCCTTCAGTTATCCTTCTTGGGTGCAGGCAAAGACAGGCTGCTCATTCTGCTCTCCTTGCAGGTCGCCCCCAGTCCGCCTCTCAAAGGAATGAATCCACTACACAGGATCACAATGGAGCTCCTTTGAATCCACTACACAGGATCACAATGGAGCTCCTTTGAATCCACTACACAGGATCACAATGGAGCTCCTTTGAATCCACTACACAGGATCACAATGGAGCTCCTTTGAATCCACTACACAGGATCACAATGGAGCTCCTTTGAATCCACTACACAGGATCACAATGGAGCTCCTTTGAATCCACTACACAGGATCACAATGGAGCTCTTAAGCCATCACAAAATAGCATGCATTACTAATTATGAATGGTTGGACGAGTTTACAGCATACTCTCTTCTCATAATTGAAGTTAAGATACTACGAGATCACTTACGCTTCTTTTCACTCTACCATCCCAACCCATCCTCTCCACAATGATCCATTATTTCTACTCAGTACCAGATATTAAAGAGATTTCCTGTGTGGTTCTGTAAAATTTCCTCCATTTTTTATATCAATACCAAACACTATACAAGGAGTTTTCTTCGTGTTTTGTGTTTGGTTGGGGAGCTGACAAACGTGCTGTGCTGGACTGTAAAATTGGCCCAAAGTCTTTTAAATCATTTGTTTTTGTGAACGAATACAACGGTGTCATCCCCGCCTGGTGTGTCCCCGTGCTGGGCGACAAGTGTGGGTTCCAGGCACGTCAGGAGGACAGGTGTGGCGAGGACAACAGCTGCTCCGAGGTTCGTTGTCCCCCGCCAGGCATTCACTGGTGACCTTACTGTGTGCCCTGTTCCTGTTGTCGCTGTGGAGGCGGAAGTGTGCTCTTATTGGGAGCCATAGGACGTCCCCACGCCCCAGAGAGTATCGTCAATAATACCAATAATCCCTTGACTCTCACACTCACACACACACGCACACACACACACACACACACACACACACACACACGAGGACGGCACATTCCTGGTTAGTGGGTCACGATGAGGTCAACTGATTTCAAACTTTGCGAGGAAAATAGTGTGTGCGCTCTATAAACACATCCAGGCGAGTGTCGTGTAGGCCGCCGGGAGCAGGGATTAAAAATGAGCAGGAGTAAAAAATGAGCGCCGGTCAGGACATCTACAGCGGCCGATGCGACGCGGTGACCCGGAAAACTGCAGCTGTAAAGTTTTGTTTCTATGGCGACGGTCGTTACAAAACCTTCTATATCTTTTCACAGAATCTCACGGAGTCTCTAATATTACGAGGTTTCTTGAGGATTAACTATATTTCCTGCACAGTTTGAGAGCGAGCCGGTGAAACAGAGATCGCTTTAAAACTACCTATCTCTGTTGTTCTCATTGAAAGCCAAGTTCATATTTTCAGGCAAACATTATAATGATCAAAACAACAATTCATATATAGCTTTAATTAGGAGGCAATTAAACGAGAGAGAGAATGAAAGGAGATAAAAAGAACAGGGGTGGGATGGAGGGCAGGCCAGGGGTGAGAGGGAGGAGGCAGAAGAGGAGTGGGAGGAAGGGAGTAGGACAGGGGAGGGAGGGAGGAAGCAGAAGAGGGGTGGGAGGGAGGGGGCAGGCCAGGAGTGGGAGGGAGAGGGCAGGCCAGGGGTGGGAATGGGCAGGGGAGGGCGCTGTGACGCTGGCTGGATGAATGGTCTCGAGGGAGTGCTTGCTGGTGGCCCCGCGCTGTGTTCCCTCGACAGCGGCGTGCGTGTGTCATGTCAGCGGTGAGCATGTGTGTCTGTCTCTTGAATTAATTGCCTCGTGTCTTCGTCGAATGCAACTTTTTCTTACTTTGTTTATATCACACGCCCCCCCCCCCACTCCCCCCCCTTCACACACACACGTATATGGACATGGATGGATAGTTCGACGATGATCCTTTTCTTAACCAAACGTTTATATCAGACACTGGCTCGCACCTCGCCGGGGAGCAGCAGTCACGCCACTCAAGAACAGCTACCGTACATCTAATAATTGTGTAGGTGTTAACGTCAATTTGCCTTACTTACGAGATTATCAAAATAGTTAAGCGAAAAGGGAGAGAAAAGGGTGAGAGGAGAGAGAGGTAAAAGAGAGAAGGTTAGGGATAAAAGAAGGAAGAGGGAGGAAAGGCAAAGAGGATTGAGAGGCGAGCCACATTTTGCATCTTTCGAGGGAGAGCTCTGAGGGAGGTGGAACGTTCCTCCCGCGAAGCTTGATTCAACTGACAATGATGGGAGAGTCAGGAGGTGAAGGTGATGGTGAATAGAAGGTTATGGAAGTGGCTAGAGTTTGGCAAGGACCGGGGAGGGCGGGTGGAAGGGCCTTTGAAACTTGCTCTGAATGGGTGAAAGCGACCTCAAGTCCCCAAAGGTCCTGCCGCTGGAGAGGTGAGGGACCGAGACGTGGTTTACTTGGAATTATTAGCATAAAAAAAAACACTAAGACAAACGCAGCTACAGTTCAGACGCGTTTTCTTTACAATGAGGTTATATACATTTGAAAAAGTTAAACGTATCATAAAATTAAACAATGCAATCTGATGCAGTACCCCCACCTTGGCATCTTATTACGAACTTAGGAGTAGCGAGTAGCGGGCTTTTTTCTTTATTTATTATTTCCTTTTTTGTGCCCTTGAGCTGTCTCCTTTGTTGTAAAAAAAAAATAATAAAAAAATAAATAAAAAGTTCGCAGTCCCATTAAAGCAAGAGAGGGTAAGGCGGCTCAGGAGGAAGCGTGACCTCAACCAGGTAATGTGAGGACAGGTCGGAATTGCACCTTCCCGCGAAAGGCACGCAGCGACCTGACAAACAAGCTAATTAGTTGACGCCACCTCAAGACCTAATCTGAGATGCACGCACGCAATTAATTGGCTCTTGTGTGTGTGTGTGTGTGTGTGTGTGTGTGTGTGTTTACGGTTAGGGATGTTGATTTATATGCTTACGGTATTACTGACTCACCCACACAAACACACCCACCCCTCCATCCACCCACCCATCCACTCATCCACACAAGCCCACCTATCCACCCACCCACACAAACCCGTGCACCCATCCACCCACACAAGCTAACCCACCCACCCACTCACACCCACCCACACATATAGTACAGAAGAAGAAGACATGATCAGTATTTAATAAGAAGAAACTGATAACTGAAAAAGAAACATATATAGATCTAACAACACCATCATGAGTCAAATTAATCACTTAACGAGAAGGTGGAGGGAACCAGGTGAACGCAGCGCCAAACAGGTAACATAATTATCTTCAAACAGGTATCCTAATCATCGTCAAAGAAACATCACCTAATCGTCAAACAAACATTGTCAAACATCACCTAATCACCTAAACAAACATCACCTAATCTTCAAACATCGTCAAACATCACCTGCTCACCTAAACAAACCTAATCACCTAAACAAACATAACCTAATCGTCAAACGTCGTCAAACATCACCTGATCACCTAAACAAACCAAATCACTTAAACAAACATCCCCTAATCGTCAAACAAACATCGGCAAACATCACCTGATCATCTAAACAAGCCTAATCACCTAAACACATCCCCTAATCGTCAAAAAACATCGTTGAACATCACCTAAGCTCCTAAACAAGCCTAATCACTTAAACAAACATCGCCTACTCGTCAAACATCACCTAATCACCTAAACAAGCCTAATTTCTTAAACAAACTTAATCACTTGAGCAAACCACCCACTCGTCAAACATCACCTGATCACCTAAAGAAACCTAATCACCTAAACAAACACCACCTACTCGTCA
This sequence comes from Eriocheir sinensis, assembly GCF_024679095.1. Taxonomy (NCBI): domain Eukaryota; kingdom Metazoa; phylum Arthropoda; class Malacostraca; order Decapoda; family Varunidae; genus Eriocheir; species Eriocheir sinensis. The sequence goes on along the minus strand of NC_066535.1, from coordinate 14,364,343 downwards.
AACATCACCTTATCACCTAAACAAACATCCCCTACTCGTCAAACAAACATCGTCAAACATCACCTGATCACCTAAACAAACCTAATTACTTAAACAAACCTAATCACCTTAACAAACACCCCCTAATCATTAAACAAACATCACCTAATCGTCAAACATACATCGTCAAACATCACTTGATTACCTAAACAAACCTAATTACTTAAGCAAACCTAATCACCTAAACCAACACCCCCTACTCGTCAAACAAACATCACCTCATCATCGTCAAGCAGGTAGCGGCTTAATCATTGTGAAGGCCGACATTCACTAATACCTTCCCCGGACTCAGTGACGCGCTTTGTTTTAATGGCGACGCAGGAGCCATAAAGTATTGAAACTCACCTTTTCACATGAATAAGTTCGCTTCCTCTTTTTCACAATTAACAAACAAAAAAGAATCGCTATGGATGTGCAAAAAGGCGAGTCGCTCATACGTCGGCTGGCTGTATGTATATGTATGTATGTATGTATGTATGTATGAATGAATATAGTCAATGTATCTCCTCTCTGCACGGGTAATAAATAAATACTTTGCGTCAATTTTAACTTTACTCGCAGGTACAAAAAAAAAAAAATGTCATGATGCTTTCGGTTCAATAGAAAACTGGAAATGGATATAAATTTAGATCACTGAGGCGCACTTCTTTTTTTTTTTATTTTTTTTTTACGTATTTAAAGGTATCGACGTTTTCCATAAAGGCTTACAGAAAAAGTAAAAAAAAGTAACCTTTCAAACTTTTCGCACCAAATTCTAATACGCAAACCTTTCCCCTTTTTTAATTACTTTTTCATGTTATTTCTTTTTTCACGCTCTTCATTTCCACGCTCCAGACAGGTAAATGAAAAATGGGACGGCAGACAAAAGGGTGCCGCGTCATATTTTCGAGAGCCTGTCTGATTAAGTCCGCCAGAATGCCTTCGACTTTCACTCTATTTTGACGCCTGTGTGAAGGGGAGGAGAGAGAGAGAGAGAGAGAGAGAGAGAGAGAGAGATGTAATAGGCAGGAATAGGGAAAAAATGATATGGTGAATGCGTAGTTGTCATGTGCGAGGAGGCGTATATATATATTTAGACACAAATACCCCCACACACACACACACGCAAATACTAGACACACTCGCGCGAGATTGATTTACATGGACACACATACGCATATACACCCACCCGCGCATGCAAACAGATACTCACTCACACAAACACACACACACACACACACACACACACACACACACACACACACACACACACACACACACGAATATAATCTAGCAGAACAGGCGTACAAGCAAATTAACATACATTTTCAGATAATTGTGAATGCATCCAAAATTATGCTGTTATGTTGCTGCTGCTGCTGTTTATGTTAGTGCTGCAAACGATACTACAAATGAAATAACATAAAAAATAATATATAGTGATAATGATAATGAAAAATAATAATAATAATAAAAATAGTAATAATGCACTCAAGGGAAGATTTGAAGATTTGTGGTCGTCGATATTTTTTTGTCTATATTCAGGACACGTTACTTTTTATTTCTTTGTTATTTCTTATTTTAATTTTTTATCTTTATTCCTTATTTTTGTTCCTTATTCTTCTTGTCTATATTCGAGACGTTACTTTATTTCCTTATTTATTCCTTATTTTATTCCTTAATTTCTACTCCTTACTTTTCTTGTCTATACTCACGAGACGCGCTACTTTTTTTTCTCCCTTATTTTTCCTCGGACACACAGAGACAGACAACCACCAAAACGAAAACACAGCCCCCCTCTCTCCCCCACTCCTGACTCTCCACTCCTTCCCCCTCACCTGAAACGCAACGTAAATCACAAGAGGAGCTGACAATAGGAGAGTAATCCAATTGAGTTCCAGAATTGTTGACGTTACTCTTTCCGTCTGGTAACAAAGGAGGAATAAAATAATAATAATGACGTTTACTTAATCCTCCAGAGCGTTAACCTTTCCCCCAAAAAATATCATCAGCGTTTGACGGAAGGAAAAACTTACCTAATTATATACGTTTTTATTAGTAACTTTGTCATCCCTTTCTGCACAAACTTGCCTACTATTATTACTTCTACTACTACTACTACTACTACTACTACTACTACTATTAAGAGGTGTTTTGCCTTGTTTTTTTTTGTGTGTGTGCGTGTGCGTGTGTGTGAACGGTCGGATATGAGAAAAAGTTAGTCCCGTTAATTCTAGTATAGTGATAAAAAGGGAAAGTTATCGACCCAATCAACGGCTGCACAGGTAACAACACAGGTGAGCGAGCAATCATAACGGCAGGTAATAACAAGGTGACACAGGTGAGAGAGAGAGAGAGAGAGAGAGAGAGAGAGAGAGAGAGAGAGGTACAATTCCAAGAACACGACACACAACAAAGTTATGCCCATGTCCCATTCCTCTTCTCGTTGGCAGTGTGGTTTATTCTCTCTCTCTCTCTCTCTCTCTCTCTCTCTCTCTCTCACACACGTCTCGAACAAGATTACACCTCTCCCATCCCCACACAAACACACGCACGAACAGACATAGCTATATATGTCTTCAAGTTCTCAGTAAGTCTGTCTGTGTCTGTTTGTCTGTCTGTATGTCTGTATGTCAGTTAGTGTGTCTGAGTATGTGAGGGAAGCCGAGAGTGACTGACAGGCTCCATCAGTGCCCTCGACAGCACCATGATGGGTGGGGAAAACACACACGCACACACACACACGTCACACACACGCCATCAACGCTTTTCTGTGTGTGTGTGTGTGTGTGTGTGTGTGTGTGTGTGTGTGTGTGTGTGTGTGTGTGTGTGTGTGTGTGTGTGTGTGTTTTGTTGCGTGCGTTTGAGAAGGTTGGCAGTGAAAAGAGGCTGAAAATAGGAGAGAAGAAGGACGAAGAGAAGGAGGAGGAGAATCGCGAAGAGGAGGAGAAGTAGAAGGAAGAGAAGGAGAAAGAAAGACACGGCACTGGAAACGAAGACAAAAAGGAAAACAAACAAACAAAACAGCAAAATATTAATAGTGATAATGGTGGAGGAAACAACCAAAACCATATCTTCCAACCACCACCACCACCATCACCATCACCACCACTACCACCATCACCACTACAATCACTACCAACAATAACAATTTGAGCTTTGACTTACAACAAGGGGAGATAGGAAATGTCACCACCACCACCACCACCACCATCATCACCACCACCACCACCACCATCATCACCACCACCACCACCACCACCACGAGCAACAGCAATAACAGTGACAATAACTAGAACTTTTAACTACACCAAATGTTTCGTGATCCTTTTCTGATTCTGCTATTCAATTACTAACCACCTGACCCCTCTCTCTCTCTCTCTCTCTCTCTCTCTCTCTCTCTCTCTCTCTCTCTCTCTCTCTCTCTCTCTCTCTCTCTCTCTCTCTCTCTCTTCACCTTTATTTCTTTTTCCCTTTTTCCCTTTTTTTCGTTTCCCTTCTATTTTTTCGTAACTAATTTTTTGTTCTCCTTTAGCAATCATACTTTTTTTTTACCTTTTCTCCATAATTTCTTTTCTCCCTTTTTTTTCCCTCTTCGATCTTCTCCATATTCTCTTCTTTATTCCCTTTTCTCTCTCCCTTTTTATTACGTTTCCCTTTTTTTTTTACTCCTCCAGAACAATTTTTCTATCCTTCCTTACCACCAACTAACAACATTTTTTAACTTTTCTTTTCCTTTCCTTCATTCGCCTTTTTTTCCATTACTCAATTCCGAGCTCATCATGTTCTTTTCCCCCCTCTTTTCTATCTCTCCCTCTCTTGGTGTTGCGTTTTCCTTTTCTACTATTCCGTAATTAATTTTATATCTTACTTTATCACCATTTCTCTTCATTCTTCATTCGCTTTCTCCCATTTCATCATTTCCCATATTCTCTTCCCCGTCTCTATCTCTCTCTCTCTCCTTTTTCCTCTTTTGCGCATCCCTCTTCTTCTTCTCTCTAACTAACTCTCCATCTTTCCCTTACCGCCAACTAACCTATTCTCTTTTCCTTTATCTCCTTCTCCCTTTCTCCCTTTTCGACCTTCCTCATATTATTCTACTTCTCTCTCTCCCTCTCCCTTTCTCTTGCGCTTCTCTCTTCTTCTTCTCTCTAACTAACTCTCCATCTTTCCCATACCGCCAACTAACCTTTCCTCTTTTCCTTTATTCCGTTTTCCCTTTCTCCCTTTTCGACTTTCCTCATATTTTTCTCCTCTCTCTCCCTCTCCCTTTCTCTTGCGCTTCTCTCTTCTTCTTCTCTCTAACTAACTCTCCATCTTTCCCATACCGCCAACTAACCTTTTCTCTTTTCCTTTATCTCCTTCTCCCTTTCTCCCTTTTCGACCTTCCTCATATTATTCTACTTCTCTCTCTCCCTCTCCCTTTCTCTTGCGCTTCTCTCTTCTTCTTCTCTCTAACTAACTCTCCATCTTTCCCATACCGCCAACTAACCTTTTCTCTTTTCCTTTATCCCTCTTTTCCCTTTTCGACCGTTCTTACACTTCTTTTTTTGTCCTCTATAAAGTACTACAGCAGCCAGCCTCATTTCCTTGCCCTCCTCTCTAACGCAATCACCATCGCTTTCCTCTCTTCCCTTCCTCTACCCTTTTCCCATTTTCGGTTCCCTCTATACTCCTTCTTCTTTACGCTTCTTGCCTCGTTTTCCATCGTGTTCTTTGTGTTTCCTTTATTTCCTTTCGTTTAACTTTCTTCTTCTATATTCTCTTCACTTTTCTGCCGTTTATTTACTGTCATATGTTTTATTTTTTCCCTTTTTGTCTGTACGTTTCTTCCCGCTTTTCCCTACATCAAGTTAGTTACTGTCCCTCTCCCAAGCAAAACAATAAAATAAAATAAAGAAATAAAAATTGAAATAAAATAAATGAATAAATAAATAAAAATGGGCGGTCCGTTTTCAATACACACACCCACCCACACACCCACCCACACACACACAGCGAAGATTAAAGATGAGACACAGAAACGCATCAGCTGGCGGAAAAACATCAACCACACGCACTCAAAAGACAGACACACACACACACAAAAAAAAAAAAAAAATCAGAAAAAAACATGCTTCACCGCCCTCCCCAAAAGCAGCATTCATAAACCTGGTCTTTTCTTTTTTTCTTTTCTTTTCATTTCCCTTTTGCTTTCCTCCGCACCGGTAAATGAAGGCAAGTCACGCGCGGGGAAAAAGCGAAATAGAAGCGGAAACACGAAAAAAATGTAGGTCAAAGAATAACAAAAAAAGCCCGCGTATCACTGCCCGGCACAGGGAAAAACAAAACAAAGGGAAAACTGAATTCACGACCAAATTACGGCGGGGTTTCGGTGTCACTTCATTATTATAAAAAGGAGTTGATATCCATTTTTGTCTATTGCCCAGAAATAAAGAGAAAAAAGAGAGAGAGAGAGAGAGAGAGGTGAAAAACAGACAGACACACAAAGAGAAAGAGAGACACGAGGTTTATTTGCGTTATCTTGCTGAAGAAGATAAGAGGGAAGTGAAAAGACTGAGAAGGAGGAAGCAAAGAAGAAGAAAAAGGAGGAGGAGGAGGAGGAGGAGGAGGAGGAGGAGGAGGACGAGAATGAGGAAGAAGAGGAGGAGGAGGAAGAAGAAGAGAAGGAGGAGGAGGAACAAGAAAAGGAGGAAGAAGAAAAGGAAAAAGAGGAGGAAGAGAAAAAGGAAAAGGAAGATGAAGTTAAGAATGTAGAGGAGGAAGACGAGAACGAGGAAGAAGAATACATAGGAATACATAGGAAGAACAGACACTAGAAGACCTATCGGTCTATGGCGAAGGTGTCTGTTTACTACCGCTACTACTAGTAATCTACATGTGGTAGGACAGGACAGAATAGATGAAGGCTCCTCCCCACCCACCTCTCCCTCCGGCAACGTGCCGGCAGGAAATAGTTAGAAGAGAGCACCATGTACCTTTAAGGAAAACAGGGACATAGAAATTTTAAAGTAAAGAGAGAAGTAAGAGGAAATTACTAACCCTAACTTACACTACTGGTAACCTAAGCTGTGGGGGAAAATGACTTCATAACATAAGAACATAAGAACATAGAAACATAGGGAGACTGGAAGAGGCCGAGTGGCCTACACAGGGCAGCCCCAGAATCCCCCCTAACACTCACGATGGGTGAGGTGTAGTCTCAGGGGCACAGGTGGAGGCTTGATCCTCGTTTTACCGGCGGTACTATGCACACACCAGTACCCTGTCACCTTACTGCACCCACACCTCACTCCACCTGTCATGCGGACATTAACTGTTGCTTTACTCTATTGTTAACTTACGCTACTTGCAATCTAGGTAGTGAGGGAGAATAATATGGGTTTAGGTTGAGGTCTTGCTGCAATCTGTCAGAAAACATGCGAAGAAGGGTCAGTATAATCTTATATCTCTGAAGTACTTATCCAATGAAGACTTGAAGCTATTGATACTCTGTGCGCTAACTACTGACGGTGGGAGTCTATTCCAGTGATCGACGACTCTGTTATTGAAAAAACTTCTGCGCACCAATGTGTTACATCGGTTTCCCTTTAACTTCATACCGTTGCTGCGTGTTATTGTGTTGGTGTCTCTCTGAAATAGACTATCTGGGTTAATGTTGTCGAATCCATTTAGGATTTTGAACACTTCAATTAGGTCACCTCTTATCCTTCGCTTTTTTAGGGAAAACATATCTAAACGCTTTACACGCTCGTCATATGGAAAGTTTCGGAGCGCTGGAATTTGTTTGGTTGCTCGTCGCTGTATTTTTTCAAGCAAAACTTGATCTTTGATATAGTTCGGTGAGCAGAACTTAACGGCGTATTCTAGGTGTGGTCTTACAAATGCTAAATATAAGAAGAAAAGGAGGAAGAAGAAGAAAAAGAAGAGAAGGAGGAGGAGAGGAAGGCTGCTATTTTTGACGCTCTTAACGTAACGAGGGTAAGGGGAGTCCCGATATCGAGTCTCATGCTCACTTGCAAACCACACTCTTCAGCTCCGAGGCGACATTACCTTTTTTTTAAATATTTACCTTGGATTAAAAGTGAAAAATGTGTAAAAATGGTGATATAGATTTTTTTTTTGTCTTCAGATTTTTACTATAACATAATTTCTTCTTTTCTCTCTAACTATCTGTCTCCTCCTCCTCCTCCTTTTCTTCTTCGTCCTCGCACTTCTCTTCTTCATCCTTATTCTCATCCTCCTTTTCCTTCTTCTCTTCCTCTTCTTTTTCTTGGTAATCTTAGACGTTTCTGCTTCTCACATCAACTGTTTTCAAGGCCCTAAACAGAGATCAGTCGGGTCCTCAAGAGTGTTAATTTTAGGTTCACGGTACAGAAGAACGGTCCAACTACCACCAGGGTCATAAAATTACTCCTGGAAACGCCCAAAAATCCCACGAAAGCCTTGTCAAATATGCGTGGTCGGGCGGCGAAATGTTTTAGAAATATGACCCCCCATGAGTCTACCAGCCCCCATTCATTCCCATTACCGAAGTCTCCCCTTTGAAAGCTCTGAACTACGACCACTTTTGTGAATGAGTTTAAAAGAAAATGGTGACTGATTTGCTTATTTCCTTCCTTTCTTCCTTCTGTTTCTTCTCCCCACCTTCTCTTCCCTTTTCTCCTTCTCCTCCTTCTTCTTCTTCTAGTTTTCCTCCGTCCTTTCTCTTTTCTCCTTTGCATTCTGTCTTAAGTTCTCTGGTGATTTATTTTGCTTATTTCCTTCCTTCCTTCCTTCCTTCCTTCTGTTCCCCTCCTTCCCTTCTCCTTTCTCCTCCTCTTTCTTCTTCTAGTCTTCCTTCTTCCTTTCTCATTCTCCTCTGCATCCTTCCTTTCTTCTCCTGTTTCTCCTCCTCTCCTCTCCTTTTTCCTCCTTTTTTTCTGTAGTCTTTCTCCTTTCTATCTCATTTCTCCTCTGCATCCTTCCTTCCTGCTCCTGTTTCTCCTCCTCCCCTTCCTTTCCCCTTTCTCCTCCGCTTTTTTCCTTATAGTCTTCCTCCTTCCTCTCTCATTTCTCCTCTGCATCCTGCCATAAGTTCTCTTCCTCTTTCTCTATTTTTGTGTTTGGAATGATTCTCTTCTTAACGGGCTTCCTTTTCTTCCTCTTCTTCATTTTTCTTTTCTCTCTTAATTCCGATGTTTTCCTTCTCCTATATTTTCTCCCTTTTTTCTATTCCGTGCTAATTTTTTCTCTAGTTTTTTTTCTCCTTTTAAATCATGAAATTCCCTTGATCGTCTCCTCCTTCTTCACCTTCACCTTCACCTCCTCTTCCTCTTCCTCCTTCTCCTCTTTCTCTTCCTTCCGACAAACACGTTATGAGCCTTCCTCGAACATGTTCCCACCTCCTTCACCTTCACCTCCTCTTCCTCCTCCTCCTCCTTCTCCTCTTTCTCTTCCTTCCGACAAACACGTTATGAGCTTTCCTCGAACATGCTCTCACCTCCTTCTTCCTGACCTTCATCTTCACCTCCTCTTCTTCCTCTTCCTCTTTCTCTTCCGATAAACACATCACTCACCACACACGGACTCGCTCGTCACTCAATAGACACACACCATTAAGGGATCATTAAGAGACGCAGCGGTTTCTTGTGGTATTTCCTCCATTTTCCGACCGCTTTTGCTTTTACCGGCAGCATCTTCTTCTGTTCTCTTCTCTTTTTCTCTTTTCTTCTTCTCTTACTATTGTTTTTTCGTTCGTCTGTTTTTTTTTCTTCATCTTGTTCTAGTTCTTGTTCTTATTTTTTTTCTTTCTACTTCTTGTTTTTGTTCTTCATTTCCTCTTTCTTTTTCTTCTTCTTCTTTTTCTTCTCTTTTCTCTATTTTTCTTCTTCTCTTGTTATTGTTTTTTCGTTTGTCTATTTCTTTTTCTTCATCTTGTTCCATTTCTTGTTGTTCTTCTTTTTTCTCTTCCTACTTCTTGTTCTTGTTCTTCATTTCCTCTTTCTATTTCTTCTTCTTCTTCTTCTTCTTCTTCTTCTTCTTCTTTATCTATTCCTTCTCTTTTACCAACACCAACACCTCATATGCTTCCTTCTAAATTTTTCTTATCTTCTTTCTTTTTTCAACTCTTTTTCTTCAACTCTTTTCTTCACCTCTTTTAAGTCTCCTCCCCTAACTCCTCTTTCTATTTGCTTTCCATATTTTACTTATCCTCCTCCTCCTCCTATTCCTCTTCCTCCTTCTCCTCCTCTTCTTCGTTTCCTTGATAAAGTCCTCCCTATCGAAGTTCGCTGACGACATCAAGGTTCGTGGAAAGGGCCTCGCCACGGACGATTGCGAATCCACCCAAAAAAGACCTTCACCGGATTGCTCAGTGCTCCAAAAAGTGGCAAACGTCTTTCAACTTTGAGGTTAGTAAAGTTACCTATAAATGCAACACGCGTGGGAAACTAGATACATTGGGGTTGATATCAGCAGTGACCACGAATAATTGCGAGTCTGCCTGAAATAAAAATGAGAAACTAAAATTATGTTCGGGTTCATTGCGAGGAGCTTCGAATGTACGACGCTGGAAGTCCATGTTGTCAATGTATAATTTGTTGGTAAAACCTCACCAATACGCAAAGCAGTTCTGGTCTACAAGTTACAAGGACACTGAACCAGTCGAGAGGGTAACGTACAGCAGCTCGCTACGAATAAGATACCTAAGAAAAGAACTAGGCGAACAAAAAACAATAACGAGATAAGAAAAACTAGAAAAAGAGAAGAGAACAGAAGATGCGGCGGGCGAGCAAGATCGGGCGGAAAACGAAGGAAAATCACAAGAAACCGCGTGTTTTTTTTTTCTACAGCTTCTTTTTGTTGCCCTTGAGCTGTTTCCTTTCCTGTAAAAATAAAAAAAGTTAGTTCTGCAGGACACGAAAGTACTTGGGGAATAGATTTGATCACTAACGCAGGCGGCCTAACCATGCAACAAACTTCAGCTCCATGTTTCCTCACCTTTTACTCTAATACGCACTAACCAAACACTAACCAAACACAAACAAAAACACAAACATCACCCCTCCCCCCATATCCCTTCTCCTCCTCCTCCCCAATCCTTCCCCATTATAACGTTCTCTTGCATCGTTTAACTCCATCCAACTATTTACAATCGCTTCTTCTTTTTCTTCCTCCTCCTCCTTTATATTTTTCCCCCTCCTCCAATTTCGTGCATACCATTATCTTATATTTACTCCTTCTTTAACATTTTATCCCCACAAGTGAATATTTTTACTTCCTTCTCCTCCTCCTCCTCCTCCTCCTCCTCTTTTACCTCCTCGAGTTTCTCCTCTCCTCCCTATTTGCAGCACCTTTTATTTTGTTCTCCCAGCATGTTTCCTATTTTTACCATACATTTATCTTCCTCTAATCCTCTTCCTTTTTCTCCACCACCTCCTCCTCCTCCTCCTCCTTCGCCTCGCTGCATTCCTTTCTTTCTTTATTTTACTCGGCTTATTTCCTTTTTACTTGTGTACGTTATTGCTTCCTCCTCTTTTCTTCTTCTTTACTACTCACTCCTCTCTTTTTCTTCACTTCCTCCTCTTCCTCCTCCTCCTCCTCCTCCTCCTCCTCCTCCTCTTCCTCTTCACATACGCTGATTGCCTTGTGGTGTGTGATCCTCAAATACGCGGTTGAAAGTTAATTTCTAGAGAGGTTATTTGAAAAAGGAAGGAAGGAAGGGAAGGAGGAAGGGAGGGAAGGAGGAAGGGAGGGAAGGAAGGGAAGGAGGGAAAAGAGCAAGGAATCGATGCAGAAGGGAGGAAGAGTGATGGATATGGGGTGAGGAGGAGAGAAAAGAGTGACGGGAGGAAGCCAAAGAAAGGAGGGAGAGACAAAAAAAGGATCAGGAGAGGAGGGATGGAGGGAAAAGAGCAAGAAATCAGTGGAGAAGGGAGGAAGGATGGAGGAGAGAGGGTGAGAAGGAGAGGAAGGAGTGACGGAAGGAGAGGAGGAACTTGAGGTGTTGATGGAGGAAGGAAAGAGGAAGGAGGAAGAGGGATCAAGAAGAGGTTGGTAAGAAGGGGAAAGAAAGGAAAGAAGGAAGGAGAGGAGGAACTTGAGAGAAGAGAGAAAAAAAAAGAGGGAGAAAGATGATGAGTAGGAGAGGATTAAAGGATGAAAGAGAGCAAGGAACCGATGCAAAAGGAGGAAGGATGGAGAGGAAGGAGTGACGGGAGGAGAGGGTGAATTTGAACGAGGGAAAAGGAAGGGAAGAAAGGAAGGAAGCAAAGAATCAGTGTAGAAAGGAGAGAGGATGAAGGAAAGAAGGTGAAGAGGAGGAAAGGAATAAGAGATCGCAGGAGAGGAGGAGGAAGAGGAAGTGAAGGGTTGATAAAAGAGGGAAAGAGGAAGCAGAAGGGAATACAGCAAGGAATCAATGTAGAAAGGAAGGATAAACAAAAGAAGGTGAAGAGAAGGAAAAAAAAGAGCATTAGTGACCGCAGGAGGAGAGGAGGAGGAGGAGGAGGAAGATGAATTAAAAAGGGGTGGAAGAAGCAAGAAAAAGCAGAGATAGAGAGAGAGAAAGAGAGAAAACAAAAAAGGGAAAAGGAAGATGGACAAGGAGGAGAGACGAGGTGAGGAAGTTGATTGTGGCGGAAGAAGTTCAGGATGATGAGGCTGCTTTTACGGCAATCGACAGTGTAGTTTTTTTCTTTCTAAATATTGGGAGCACTTGCTGATGAAGAGGAGTGTTAGTGAGTGACTGATTGACTGATTGATTGACTGAATGGGTTTGTGGAGTGACTGAGGGATAAAAGGGAGGAAGGGAGGGAAGGAGAGAGGGAGGAGGGAGGGAACTGGACGAGAGAGTGAGCGTAAAAGTGGGAAATTGATTGAGTGTGTGTGTGTGTGTGTGTGTGTGTGTGTGTGTGTGTGTGTGTGTGTGTGTGTGTGTGTGTGTGTGTGTGTGTGTTTGCTAAGTTTCCAGAGATTAATTAATTTGTCAGTAACGGAGTGAGTGAATGAGAGTTATTGATTTAGTGAATGTAAGTGAGTGAGTTAGTATGTGAGTGAGTGAGTATGTGGAGTGGGTGAGTGAGTAAATGAATGAGTGAAGACGTGAATGAGAGAGTGAGTTCGTATTTCTGAATGATTATGACGAAATAAATGACTGCATGAATGACTGAGCGAGTGAGCGAGTGAGTAAGTAAAGAACATGACTGAATGAATGACTTAGCGGGAAGGGGGTGGGGGATGGAAGCGGCGAAGCAGGAGAGAGAAAAAAAAAGAAAACTCAGGCGGTTACTAACGAGATGGAGTTAGCGAGCGAGCGGCAAGAACACATTCAAAGCCTTCCCACCGATTGAGATCACGCTCGAGGTGAAGTGAAAGGACGAACGAGTTAATACGGCGGAAAAGAGGAATAAATGCACACTTTTTTTTTCATTTCAGTATTTAAACACGTCTTTCACCTCACCGGTTTGGCTGCCTGACTGGAGGGTAAATTATTAAACACGGCGCGAGGGAAAGAAAGACACAAAAGATATATATAAAAAGTTGAATAAAACCATTAACCAATAATTTTTTGCACCTGGATATTATTAGATTTACCTGTTGAAATGCCGGCAGTGGAATATGACAGTGAAAAAAATGTATATAAGAGGAGAAAAAAATCAGGAAATAGAAAGAAAAAGAGCCAGGGAAAATATTAAAGAGGAAAATTAGGAAAATAAATAAAAAGAAAAAAAATATTAAAGAAGAAAGTCAGGAAAAGGAAAAAGAGAGCAAGAAAAATATAATAGTAGAAAATCAGGAAAGAAAGAGAACCAGAGAAAATTTTATAAGAGAAGAAAAAAAACAGGAGGAAAAAAAAAGAAGAGATCAGGAAGAATCATGAGAAAAAGGCAATGATTATTTTTTCTTCACCTGTACATGTTAATTACCTGTCGAAATATGCTAAAGAAAAAAAAAAAAGAAAAGGAGAAAAATCCAGAGAGAAAAAAATAATGACAGGCAGAGGAAGGGATAGCAAAAATTTGAGTATGTTTATGAAGGCCAAGTGAAATATGAAAAAAAACAAGAAAAAGAAGATGAAATGTAAAAAAAAGAGAGGAAAGAGAATGACAGGCAAAGGAAGGGATAGCAAAAATTTGAGTATGCTTATGAAGGCCAAGTGAAATATGAAAAAAAACAAGGAAAAGAAGATGAAATGTAAAAAAAAAGAGAGAAGTGAGAATGACAGAGGCAGAGGAAAGGATAGCCAAAATTTGAGTATGTTTATGAAGGGCAAGTGAAATAATGAAAAAGAAAAGAAAAAGAAGATGAAATGTAAAAAAAAAGAGAGATATGAGAATGACAGAGGCAGAGGAAGGATTAGGAAAAGTTTGAGTATATTTATGAAGCCTAAGTCTACATTTTGCTAACTATCACCGCAACCACCACCACCACCACCACCACCAACAACAACAACAACAACAACAACAATATCACTGCCACTTCCATCAACTTTAATCACCATAACAACTTGCAACTCTTATCAATGCACACACACACACACACACACACACACACACACACACACACGGAAGAAAAAAGAAAGAAAGAAAGAAAGAAAGAAAGAAAGAAATCATCACCACCAAGGCAACCATCACCACCAGTCATAACATTTCCACACACACCACAAATATATCACCACCTTCACCACCACCTCCACCAAAACCACCAAATGATCCATACGCATAAAACTTTGTACGAATAGACAAATCAAAATAGATTCACCTCCACCACCAATAAATGATGATAGATGGAGATTAATGGAGGAGTGAATAGATGAAAGAAAAGATAGTTCAAAATATATTCACTTCCATCATTAACGAATATAAATGATAACAGATACAGATTAAAATAAGTGGCTCAAAATAGCCACCTCCATCACTAACAAATAATAAATAATGGTAAATAGATATGAATGGATGAATAGATGGTTGAAGGAATACGAGATAGATATAAGTATTCGCTTTCAACACCATCAAATAAAATAAAAATGGTGGAGCGTTAGAGAATCCCTCGCCGGAAGAATCTGAGCTCCCTCTTCACCGCTATAAGCCAACAAAATCACGTGAAAAATAATATATACAAGCTCGTTCTCGCTAAATTAAAGACGCTGCAAGATTAAAGGAGCTTAGTGTGGCTCCGTGACTAGATTACCCCACTTATACGTAAGAAAAGAAAGGAAGAAATAATAACGATGAAAGGCAGGCGAAGCGAGGGTAAAAAAAAAACATATACAAACAGACATAAAAAAAACACAGGTCGTCTCTGTTAATACCGGAATCCACGAGGCAAACAAACTAGCGGAGTCTTTTAAGAGATCTAATAACACGAAATCACAGGAGCTAAGGCTTATCATCTTCTCCTCAAGCGGTTTCTTCTGTAGTCTTATGAAAAGCAGCAGCGGCGTTTTTGCGGGTGTCTGTTCCATTCTGCCCTTGACCTGCTAAACTCGTTACCCCTTAAAAATGTTATGTTTGAGAAGGTTGACAGTGACTATATAAGGAAAGAAAGGAGTGGGAGAGGACGAAGAGAAGGAGGATGGTGTTATGTTAGTTCTGTTATTTAATGCTTCCTAAACAAAAGAGCAACGAGAGAGTTATATCCCTGAACTGTTTCGTTACCCCTTAAGAAATGTTATGTTTGAGAAGGTTGACAGTGACTTTATAAGGAAAGAAAGGAGTGGGAGAGGACGAAGAGAAGGCGGATGGTGTTATGTTGATTCTTTTTTTATGGCGTCCTAAACAAAAGAGCAACGAGAGAGTTATATCCCTGAACTGTTTCGTTACCCCTTAAAAAATGTTATGTTTGAGAAGGTCGACAGTGACTATATATGGAAAAGAAAGAAGAGGAAGAGGACGATGAGAAAGAGGAGAACGATGGCCTCATGTTGGTTCATTTATTTATTGCGTCCTAAACAAAAGAGTAACGCAAAGAGAGTCATTCATATATATAGAACCTCGAGCTTGGTATTCAGTCCGTATTAGGTGGTCGTGGTGGTGGTGGTGATAGTGGTAGTGGTGGTTAGTTTGTGGTTGCTTTAGGTTCAAGGACGCACCAGCGAGTCCATTAAGGAAAATAAAAGATTCAATGGTCTGTTTCTATGCAAAATATATGAAGGTAAACTCTCTCTCTCTCTCTCTCTCTCTCTCTCTCTCTCTCTCTCTCTCTCTCTCTCTCTCTCTCTCTCTCTCTGGCAAATCGACGTAATAAGTATTCGTGGCATGAAAGAGAATAATTCCATGAGAGAGAGAGAGAGAGAGTAATGTATCCCCGTGTGTGTGTGTGTGTGTGTGTGTGTGTGTGTGTGTGTGTGTGTGTGTGTGTGTGTTTTGCTATCAAGGTCATATTTCTATTTTTGACACCAGTATTTTTGTCGTCTCTCTTTCTTACTACCTTCATTCCTCCTCCTCCTCCTCCTCTTCATGTTTCATATGAGGTCACTGGACATAATTACGGTTGTTTGTGTGTGTGTGTGTGTGTGTGTGTGTGTGTGTGTGTGTGTGTGTGTGTGTGTGTGTGTGTGGGGGGGGGGGGGTTGGTGTCACCTTTGCAAGTTCAGACGAAGGAGGAGGAGGAGGAGGAGGAGGAGGAGGAGGAGGAGGCGAAAGAGGAGTAAGAGAAAGAGGGATAGAAAGAAGATCGTGGGAGTGAGGAGGAGGAGGAGGAGGAGGAGGAGGTGGCAAACGCATGATAAAAAAAGAAAATGACAAAGAGGAGGAGGAGGAGGAGGAGGAGGAGGAGGAGGAGGAGGAGGAGGAGGAGGAGGAGGAAAAGGAGGACAAGGCGGAGACGAAAGTTGAGAAGGGAGAGAATAAGTTTGGGGGGAAGGAAGGAAAGGAGGGAGGAAGGGGGGAAGTGTCAGTTATCAAGGCGGCGTAGTTTTATTTCTCTCCTCCCTCCATCGTTACCAACACAGAGGGGTCACCTGAGATGGTACCTGCTTCATTAACACGCTCCCTGCATCACCACCTTGCCCTCGTTTTCTTTTCACCTTTCCCTGCAATTATTTCTCCTCCTCCGCTTGTCCCTGTAATCTCACCAGCATCCTTCTTTTTTTATCTGCTCTCTCTTCTACTTCTTTTCCTCCTCTTCTGCTTCCTCTTCTTTCTTACTTCATCATATTTTTATCCCTTCCTTCCTTCTCTTACGCTACTTTGAATTCTTCCGTTCTTTTTCTCCTCTTCCACTTTCTTATCTCTCTTTCTTGGTTTTCCTTCTTTATACACTTTCCTCACACTCCTCCTCCTCCTCTTCTTTTTCCTCATTCTCCTCTTCTTCCATCTCTTTTGCTTTTTTTCTTCTTCTTTTACCTCTTTGTGGCTTTTTCCTCTTCCTTCTATTTTTTTTCCTCTCACCTCCTTAACCTTCCTTCTCCACACTGCATTATCCTCTTTCCCTCCTCCTCCTCTTCCCCCTTCTCTGTCTATTCCAGCTTCCTTCTTTTACCCTTCTTTGCCTTCTTCCCTTCTTTTTCTCTTTCTCCATTCTCTTGACTTTCTTGCTTTCCTTTCTTTCTACTCCATCTCCTTCTCCTTCTCCTCCTCCTCCTCCTTCGTGTCTTGCTCTAACTTCTCTTCACTTCTCTCGGTTTCTCATGACATATTTTACCTCTCGTGGCTTCTTTCTCTCTTCTTTCTCTTCTTTCCTCTCGCATCCTTCTCTTCCACAGTGCATTATCCTCTTTTCCTCCCCCTTTCACGCTTTATTTTTTACCTCTCGTGTCTATTTCCTCCATTACCTTCTCTCCTTTCCTCTTACCTTCTTCTCCACCAGACTGCATCTTCTTGTTTCCTCTTCTTCCCTTCCCACAGCCACCTACCTCCTCCTCCTCCTCCTCCTCCTCCCAGCTACATTATTTGCCTTCAACCCACTTTACCCCTCCTCCTACTTCTCCTTCTCCTCCTTCTCCTGCTAATACAATCACAACGACCGACAACCACTACCAACAATACTATCACCACCGAGGACGAAGGAGAAGAAGCCAGAAGCGTTATTTTTACCGCAGCGGGCAAATAACTGCACAGAGAGACCGATATATTTGGGTTAATTGACCGTCAATGCACTTGGTCGATTCTGGGCTCGGACGTGACTCGACAGCTAGAGGAAAACAGAGCCAGAAATAGATTGATAGATAAGACAGATAGATAGGGAGAAAAAGAGAGAGAAAGAGAGAGTGAGTTTAGGATATGACTTTACAATTAGAGAAATATATAGTCAGAAATAGATAGATAAATAATACGTAGATAAGATTAATATAGATAGATAGATAGAGAGAGAGAGAGAGAGAGAGAGAGAAAGCTTCATCCAGGTTTATCTTCATCAAATTCTCTTTCCTCACTTCATTAATTATTGTGGCTTGACTTAATATCCCTTCGTCTTGTGTCTTAATTAATTGGCGGACGACACACACACACACACACACACACACACACACACACACACAGACAGACACACACACACACACACAGACAGACACACACAAAAAACAAGGAATATAAGTAAAAGAGGTAAAAGGGAATTGTTTGAAGTTAATGTTCCGTCCGGCCGAAGAGGAAGATAAGGAAAAAAGAAACTAGGAAGAAAAAGATGTAGAAGATTTGTCGGCTTTCAAAAACTTGGGGCTAAATTTAGTTTCCGACCCGCTTTGATGGACTCACACGATGAACCCATTACCCCCCCCTCTCTCTCTCTCTCTCTCTCTCTCTCTCTCTCTCTCTCTCTCTCTCTCTCTCTCTCTCTCTCTCTCTCTCTCTCTCTCTCTCTCTCTCTCTCTCTCTCTCTCTCTCTCTCTCTCTCGTATCTTCGTAAAGTCGCATTAAATCCCCGCAATTCACACATAGAGGGAAAAATCTTTAAACACACACACACACACACACACACACACACACACACACACACACACACACACCTGCCTGCCGAAAGTTTGGGGTCATGCAGGAGATTCAGTGACGCAGGTGTGATGAATGACTCGCCGCCACCTGCTAATATTCACACACACAATTTGGCTCCAGCGCGCCAGACATCCGGGAGATAGGTATGAGAGAGACAAGGTGTGGGAGGGGGCAGGTGTGGGAGAGGGCAAGTGTATAAGGTAAGGTGTTTGTTCCCGTGGTTAATGAAGCAATCTCGAGTGTTCTAAGTAAACAACCTTGGCCCTGAGAACGTGCAGAATTATTATCCCACGGAAATGTTGCTCGTGATATGCACCTGTTTATTTTCTTCTTCTTGTGTGGTTTTAATATGCGGTCTTTCACGAGGGATTGATTAAATGGATTTGAGGATGACATTGGTTTGTATGTTAGTTCTTTTGGTGATTGAGATTAAGAGAAGCATTTATTTAGGGACTCTTTATCACTGATTTCTGAATCCGGTCCTGTATGAATAAAATATAATTACTAACCCAACACATTTGCAAGATATTCACTCCACACACACACACACACACACACACACACACACACGCCTTGAACCACGGAAAAGTGTTCGTATTTATTTGTTTCATTTCTTGACAAACGCGACAAAACTTCACATCTTTATCAACTGGTTCTCCTCTGACTGTCTCCTACCCCCCACCCCCCTCATAGCCCGGGCCCCCCCCCCCTAAATCCCCCAGCCGGTTACCCTCCCCCCCCCCCCCCCTCCTTCCCACGCCGCCGACGCCGCAGTCCTCTCCGTCACGATCAACGTCCAAATAGATGATAATAGTCTCCCTTTTCATCATTCCAGTTTTCTGAAGGAAGTTTTACGAGTTTGATCAAGTGATGACATCCATCCTTCTCCGGTCCTGCTCTTGCTCCTCCTCCTCCTCCTCCTTCTTCTTCTTCTTCTTCTTCTTCTTCTTCTTCTTCTTCTCCTTTCATTCCTCTTCTCTCTTTATTTCTCATGCTAATTCTCATTCCTCTACTTTCTTTTGTTTCCAAGTATTTCTCATTTCATCGTTCGCTCATTTTCCCGTCTCGTTGTGAGGAAATTCCGACTTATTCTTATTTCGGCGATTATTGACGCGATCGCCGGTGAAGAAGTTTTCCCACTCTCTCTCTCTCTCTCTCTCTCTCTCTCTCTCTCTCTCTCTCTCTCTCTCTCTCTCTCTCTCTCTCTCTCTCTCTCTCTCTCTCTCTCTCTCTCTCTCTCTCTCTCTCTCTCTCGGGTCACTGGAAAGCGGCGGAAATTTCCCTCCTCCTTCTCCTTTTCCTTCCTTTCTTCTTCCTACACCTCCTCCTCCTCCTCCTCCTCCTCCTCCTCCTCCTCCTCCTCCTCCTCCTCCTCCTTCTCCTCCTCCTCCTTTCTGCCTTAGCGTTCAATAAGTTTCCCGAAAACTTTGACCATCGGCTTCACTTGCCTTTAGGTTTGGAGACGAAAATCGGTCCCTGTTCTTATTTTCTTTTTTATATAATTTTTTTTTCTGGTACTACTACTACTACTACTACTACTACTACTACTACTACTACTGCTACTACTACTACTACTATACATTGTCTGATGCTGTTATCCCCCAAAAGATATAAACATGGAAAGTAAGAAATAAATACTCGTTTCTATTTGCAATCTTTTTTTCTCTTCTTTTTTCACTTCATGCGTCTCTCTCTCTCTCTCTCTCTCTCTCTCTCTCTCTCTCTCTCTCTCTCTCTCTCTCTCTCTCTCTCTCTCTCTCTCTCTCTCTGGGGTTAGGGATTGAGAGGGGGGATGATGAAGGTGAACGACTTCTCTCACCTTCCTCCTCCTCCTACTTTTCCTCCTCCTCCTCCTCCTCCTCCTCCTCCTCCTAATCATCCTTCTCCTCCTGTTTCTTCCAATATAGAAGTTTTCCGAGTCTGCATCTCTTTTCTTGTTTCTCTTCTTCTTTTCTTCTTCTTCTTCCCCTCCTCTTCCTCCTCCTCCCCCTCCTCCTCTTCTCTTCTCGTTTCTTGGTTCTCCTAATATCAAAGTTTTCCACGTCTTCGTTTCTTTTATCCTCCTCCTCCTCCTCCTCCATACTTATCCACCAAGTTCTAATAACATGAAGACTTTTTGCTCACTTTAACAGGCGTCTAATTAGCACTTTTTTTCTGGGGAGTTTCCATTCACTTAATTATTTCACTTATTTACGTCGCCGGTGGAGGAACGAACCAAGTCCTTCTGATGCAACACTCTATTAAAATTCTTGCGGGGAGGCATAGGTCTTTCTTGCGGGGAGAGGCATAGGTAAGTCTTGCGGGGAGGGGCACAGGTTAATTTTGCAAGGGGAGGCATTAGTCTTTCTTGCGGGGAGAGGCATTGCTCAGTCTTGCGGGGAGGGGCACAGGTTAATTTTGCAAGGGGAGGCATTAGTCTTTCTTGCGGGGAGAGGCATTGCTCAGTCTTGCGGGGAGGGGCATAGGTTAATCTTGCAGGGGAGGGGCATAGGTTAATCTTGCAGGGGAGGGGCATAGGTTAATCTTGCAGGGGAGGGGCATAGGTTAGTCTTGCGGGGAGGGGCAAAGGTTAATCTTGCAGGGGAGGGGCATAGGTTAGTCTTGCGGGGAGGGGCATTAGTCTTTCCTGCGGGGCGAGGCATAGGTTAGTCTTGCGGGGAGGGGCAAAGGTTAATCTTGCAGGGAGAGGCATTCCTTTCTTTCTTTTTCTATTCCTCTTCCTGTTTCTTCCAATATAAAAAATTTCTAAGTTTGCATCTCTTTTCTTCTGGTTTTCTTCTTCTTCTTCTTCTTCTTCTTCTTCCACTAACTATCGTTCTAATTCAACTTTCCCAAGAATCTCTGAGGTCAGAAAATGGCAAAAAAAAAAAAAAACCAATTTCTTCTTATTTTTCTAACTTCCTCTTTTCCTCCGGGCAGTAACTATTGACGAGTTGCCGGAACCCTTCAGCCCTCGTGCATGTTTTATTTCCTTTAAAAAAAAAAAAATACCCGCGTCCATCAAGGCTCGGGGACAATGCAGTATGTAAACGACAGACGAGGTTAAAGTTGATCACTGCAACGGGGGACCTGACATGCAGCCCGAGGGGTCATGCTCATTGTGATGGTGATAATGATGGTGATAATGATGATAATAGTATAACAATAATAAAAAAATAATGATAACACAAGAAATAGTACAAACTGCTTCTACTACTACTGTTACTACCATTACTGCAACTACTTCAACTACTTCTACTACTACTACTACTACTACTACTCCAATTCCTATTCCTACTACAAAAACTTATAATAATAAAAATAAAAACAAGAAACAATGAAAACAAAGCAACAATACAATGCCACTGAAAAGAATACTAATGGAAATAATAATAAAAATAATGAAATAACTCTAATAATCACAATAATAACAGTAGCGATGAAAACGACAACCAAAAAAAAAAAAAAAAGAGAATGTGGACAACGCCAGCTTAAATCAGGATCAGTCTCTCGTGCATGGCCTTCAGCACCGCCATAAGGCCGCGGAGGTGCAAAGCGTCACCGAACACCCTCACGCCACAGCGCACGTTACTCTTCCGTTTTCATTCTAATCCCCCGAGCCATAAATTAGGCCATCCAATTACACGCGAATCCCGAAGCCTGGGCCTAATTATTCATTTCTGCGGCGCCGCGACATGAATTTAGAGTAGGTCAGAGGTCTGCGTCGCTTCAATTGTCTTCATTAGCGAACTCGATTGCGCAGAAAACGGAGTTGTGGAGACATTATTTAGCTCAGACTGATGCGGATACATAATGATTAGCTGCGTGTGTGTGTGTGTGTGTGTGTGTGTGTGTGTGTGTGTGTGTGTGTGTGTGTGTGTGTGTGTGTGTGTGTGTGTGTGTGTGTGCGTTTGTTTGTTTGTAAGTGGGTTTGTGTTTGTGTTAGTGAGATTTTATTTGAGTTTATGTGCGTGTGTGTGTGTGTGTGTGTGTTTATGGATACCGTAATACATTCTCGTACTCCATATTACATCTTATCAAAAACGTCATTCCCGCCCTCTGCCTTATCTTAAACCACAGTAAAATGCAATCTTGTCTAGGTACTGATATCTTTCGCATTTTCATCATATCTTATCTTTTATCTTGTCTTTTATCTCTTATCTAAACCGTCAATGCTACCTTCCGTCTTATCCGATCACTTATCTCTTATCAAAAACGTTATTCCCCCCGCTGCCTTATCTTAACAAGGAAAAATTGACAATCACTCCCTTCCTGATAACGCTCTGGTACTGAAATAGGGCACTCGATCACCTGAGAGTTTCACAGTACAGCCACACACCGTCCTCATTTTAATTAACCTTTCTTCGTTTCACAATCATACCTACGGGATTCTCTTTTCCCATCAGCATAATGTAGTGTATCTTTGTACTGTAGAGATACTGAAATTTGCTGAAGTGTTTACATCATGCATTTTTACAGTTAACCTTATCTCTTATCTCTTATCAAAAACGTTACTCCCACCCTCTGCCTTATCTTAAACCAAAATTTGACTATCACTTAACTCACTCTCTGATAACGCTTTGGTACTGAAATCAGACACACAATCACCTAAGACTTTTACAACATACAATTCTTTTCACAATCACACCTACGCGATTCGCTCTTCTCATCAGCATAATGTAATGTAATGTATTTTTGTAATGGAGGGAGGCACTGAAATTATGCCTAAGTATTATATCTTACGCACTTTCACAGTAAAGTTATCTTATCATATCTCTTATCTCTTATCAAAAGTGCTATTCCCACTATCTACCTTATCTTAAACCATAACTTGCCTATCACTGCACTCCCCAATGACGCTCTGGTAACTGAAACAGGACACGCAAACACCTAAGACTTTTACAGCATAATCACACATCTTGTCTCTTATCTCTTAACAATAGCGGCATTCCAACTCTACCGTTTCTTATCTTAACGGGGAAAACTTGACTATCTCTACACTCCTTGACGATGCTCTGGTTCTGAAATATGACACACAAACACCCAAGAGTTTTTACATATATTATCTTATCTCTTATCTCTTAACAATAACGGCATTCCAACTCTACCCTTTCTAATCTTAACGGGGAAAACTTGACAATCTCTGCACTCCTTGACGACGCACTGGTAACTGAAATAGGGCACACAAACACCTAAGACTTTCACAGCATAATCATGCACCGCTCGGCTTTTAATTAACCTTTCCTCCTTTCACCGGCACACCTACGCCTTTCCCCTCTCCCCATCAGAAGCTCCTACATACACAGCCGCTTTTCCTTTGCCTTTACCTGCACCTCGTCCAAGCCCCAGCCAGCCCTGCCCGCCGCTTTATCTCCGCCCCGGCAACATTAGCTTATCCAGCACAAAGACATTAAACGAATCCCGCCTGCCAGTATTCTCGCTCCGACTCTCCTCTTCCTCCTCATGGGCAGATTTTCTCGTTTCCGGCCCCCTCCTCAAGCCTTACTAGACCGCGGCGCAAAACTGAAACTGAAACGAGAGGATAATGGAAATGGAGGAGGTGGTGGCAGAGCAGTGGTGGTAGAAATAGTCACACACGCGCATACATACATACATACATACATACATACGTTTATACATACATACGTACACACACAA
The DNA here is from genome assembly GCF_024679095.1 of Eriocheir sinensis. NCBI lineage: Eukaryota > Metazoa > Arthropoda > Malacostraca > Decapoda > Varunidae > Eriocheir > Eriocheir sinensis. Next base: position 14,340,779 of record NC_066535.1, on the reverse strand, counting down.
ATGATCCAGATTAATCGTATTTGAAGCTCTCTTTCCTCTGATGGCCGACGTGGGCACTAATAAAATGCGGGAATTAAAGAAGAAAGAAGACTAATCCGGGTGGTTTAACAATTAGAGAGAGAGGGACAGACAGAGCGGGACAGAGAGGGACAGAGAGGGACAGAGAGGGACAGGCAGAGACAGGCAGACAGACACGAATGAGAAAATCAATCAATGAAACTCGTATCCTCTTCAGCGAAACTTTACCGCTCGTCGACAATCAGTGAGCGAGAATGAAAATTGGAAAGCACGAAAACACAGAAGAACAGGCAACGGAAAGACTAATTTTAACACGACCGCTCCCTGACATTCAACCCATTCGTCAGCCACTGCAGCCATTTCCCCCCCGCCCCCCCACTGACTGACGGCTTACTGGAGTGACCCGCGGAACATTACATAAAGCACTTGCTATATGTTGGTATGAGAATGTTTACTTAATTAGCTCATGTCGCAAAAAAAGCAACGGTTAATGCGAAGTTTGGAGTAGGAGGAGAAAGATTAGGAGGAGGAGGAGGAGGAGGAGGAGGATACGGATGAGGAGAAGGAGGGGGAGGTAAGAGGATGCATATGATAAGGAATAGGATTAGGATTTGGATAAGGATGAGGATGAGATGGAGAAGGAGAAATGGGACGATAAAAGACAGGAGAAGAGGAATAAGAAGAGGAGGAGGAAGAGGAGGGAGCAGAATAAGATAAGGAAGATCAAGATAATGAATAGAGGAAGAAGGGTGGCAAGACGAGGAAGAGGAATAGGGCGAATAAGTGAAGGAGGAGGAGGAGGAGGAGGAAGAGGAGGAGGAGGAGAATGAAGAACAGGAGGAAGCAAGAGAGAACCGGCACCCTCGTCCTCCGCTCCTCGCTCGGTTACACGTGTCTTGCCTGCGACGGGTGGGTAATAAGCACTCCCAGGACCTTGCGGCACGTCCCCCCGACCCACCAGGAGCCTTCGGGGTGTCCGGCGTGGGTACGTGTTCGCCCACCGCAGGATATTGCCAAGGATATATTGTTACATGCTTAGTCTGCTCCTATTTCCTGCCACGCCGACGCTACCTCCGATATGTTGTCCGGTAAGCGCTGGCTGGGTGACTGGTTTGCTGTTCCGTGTTGCAACGTTGCCGAATTGTCATACTTAGCCTCTTATATTTACCGACTTCGAACATAAAAACTGTCTCCTGGGCCCCAATAACAAGATTCGTATATTTATTGTTAAAACAGTTAATTCCTGATGTTTCCTGGCAATAGTTAGGCGTCAGAAACCAGTAAATACTATGCTCTGAGTACGATAACATGGCAATGGTGGCGTGTTGGGTAATAAATGGTTGAATTACTGAACCGATGTATAGCTATGCACTACACTTGGGTCCCGTAGGCGTTTCAGTATCTTTGTATCTTTTTTCCTTTTGCTATCTTCTATTGTTCCTTCATCTACTTGTCTTGAACCACATTTGGGATTTTTGTGTTCCAGTATCTTGGTTTGTGTCCTTTTTCCTTCTTTACTTCCTTATCCTCTACTTCTCTTGCCCTACACTTGGGATTCTTGTGTGTTCCAGCATCTTTGTTTCCTTTTTCGTCTTCTTTATTTCCTTATCCTCTACTTCTCTTGCCCTACACTTGGGATTCTTATTTTCCAATGTCTTTGTTTGTTTCCTTTTTTCTCTCCTTTATTCCACTTTCCTCCACTCCTTGTCTTGCTTCCTTTCAATCTTTCGTATTCTTGTTCCAGTCTTGCTTATTCGTGATTCCTTTTACTTCTTTCTTTCGTCTTTCTTCCGTCCTCTACTTCTTATTTTGCTTCCTCCCAATCCTTCCTAACCTCGTTCTTGTCCCGCCTACTCACGACTCCACTAACTCCTTTCCATCGTTATCTACCCCAAACTATGGACTCCGTGACTTTATTCTCCATTTTCTAGTAACAACAATACAAGACAGATCATTACTTCAATAAGAAAACCCGCTAATGAGGGGAGCTACCTGGAATAATGTGTTTAATAGTGAGAAAATCAACCCTCAGTCGGACGTGAGACGCTGACCCTAATTCCTCGGGAGCCGTGATGTGTTTTTATGGAGTCCGTAATGAGCTGGTGGGGTGACGCCTTGCCTCGTGTGTCCTGAGTGATCAAAGGCGTTCGTACATATTATTTGGGTGGCTGAGTGTTGCAACGGTCTGTGGAGTCGGGGTGTCGAGATGTAAAGGGAAGAGGAGAGTAAAGCAAGGGAATGGAAGGGGCGGGAAAGGAGAGGGAGTGGGAAAGGAGGAGAGAGGAAAAAAGGGGAAAATAAATGAAATGCAGACGGGAAGGAGAGGAAAGTAAAGCAAGGGGATGGAAGGGGTGGGAAAGGAAAGGGAGTGGGAAAGGAGGAGAGAGGAAAAATAGGGGAAAATAAATGAAATGCAGACGGGAAGGAGAGGAAAGTAAAGCAAGGGGATGGAAGGGGCGGGAAAGGAAAGGGAACGGGAAAGGAGGAGAGATGAAAAAAAGGGGAAAATAAATGAAATGCAGACGGAAAGGGGAGGAAAGTAAAGCAAGGGAATGGAAGGGGCGGGAAAGGAAAGGGAGTGGGAAAGGAGGAGAGATGAAAAAAAGGGGAAAATATATGAAATGCAGACGGGAAGGAGAGGAAAGTAAAGCAAGGGAATGGAAGGGGTGGGAAAGGAAAGGGAGTGGGAAAGGAGGAGAGAGGAAAAATAGGGGAAAATAAATGAAATGCAGACAGGAAGGAGAGGAAAGTAAAGCAAGGGGATGGAAGGGGTGGGAAAGGAGAGGGAACGGGAAAGGAGGAGAGATGAAAAAAAGGGGAAAATATATGAAATGCAGACGGGAAGGAGAGGAAAGTAAAGCAAGGGGATGGAAGGGGCGGGAAAGGAAAGGGAACGGGAAAGGAGGAGAGATGAAAAAAAGGGGAAAATATATGAAATGCAAGCGGAAACACATGCACTCCTGTATGTACCCAGCGTCCAGGAACTCGACTATTTATTTCCTCCTCTGTTTTTTGTTGTGGCGTAACTCAGTGGTGCTAACACGTTCTCCATTACAAATTTAATCAACATGTTGCCCCAGGATTCTTAACTTCCTCCTCTGTGTGTGCGTGTGCGTGTGTGTGAGCGTGTGGGCGTGTGTATGTGTGGGGGATGGGGGGGACAATTGTGACGCGGGGAATTATGAAGTGTTTTCCTTCAGTCTTCCCTTTTCCTCCCTTCCTTTCCTTGTAATCCTTGTTTTTGTATTTTCTCTCTTCTCCTCTCGCTGTGTCCTTATCCTCGACAGTTCTTGGCTCCACCGTTTTCCTCCAGTCTTCCCTTTTCCTCCCTTCCTTTCCCTGTAATCTTTGTTTTTGTATTTTCTCTCTTCTCCTCTCTTTGTGTCCTTATCCTCGACAGTTCTTGCTCTACCGTTTTCCTCCAGTCTTTCCTTTTCCTTCCTTCCTTTCCCTGTAATCCTTGTTTTTATATTTTCTCTCTTCTCCTTTCGCTGTGTCCTTATCGTCGACAGTTCTTGGCTCCACCGTTTTCCTCCAGTCTTCCCTTTTCCTCCCTTCCTTTCCTTGTAATCCTTGTGTTTGTATTTTCTCTCTTCTCTCTCTGTGTCCTTATCGTCGACAGTTCTTGGCTCGACCGTTTTCCTCCAGTCTTTGCTTTTCCTCCCTTCCTTTCCTTGTAATCCTTGTTTTTGTATTTTCTCTCTTCTCCTCTCGCTGTGTCCTTATCGTCGACAGTTCTTGGCTCCACCGTTTTCCTCCAGTCTTCCCTTTTCCTCCCTTCCTTTCCTTGTAATCCTTGTTTTTGTATTTTCTCTCTTCTCCTCTCTCTGTGTCCTTATCGTCGACAGTTCTTGGCTCCACCGTTTTCCTCCAGTCTTCCCTTTTCCTCCCTTCCTTTCCTTGTAATCCTTGTTTTTGTATTTTCTCTCTTCTCCTCTCGCTGTGTCCTTATCCTCGACAGTTCTTGGCTCCACCGTTTTCCTCCAGTCTTCCTTTTTCCTCCTTTCCTTTCCCTGTAATCCTTGTTTTTGTATTTTCTCTCTTCTCCTCTCTCTGTGTCCTTATCGTCGACAGTTCTTGGCTTCACCGTTTTCCTCCAGTCTTCCTTTTTCCTCCCTTCCTTTCCCTGTAATCCTTGTTTTTGTATTTTCTCTCTTCTCCTCTCTCTGTGTCCTTATCGTCGACAGTTCTTGGCTCCACCGTTTTCCTCCAGTCTTCCATTTTCCTCCCTTCCTTTCCCTGTAATCCTTGTTTTTGTCTTTCCTCTCTTCCCCTCTCTCTGTCTTTCTTATCCCCGACAGTTCTTGGCTCCACCCTCACCGCTCACTGACCTCTTACGCTTCTGGGATAATTGAGTGGTCCAGTATTTTTGTTTCCCTTTTCTCTCCTCAATTCATCTCCTCGTCCTTCTTCCTCTCCTCGTTCTTGTCTTGCCTCCCTCCTCTATCCATCTCTAGCGTCCTCTATCCTCTGTCTCCCTCTCTGTTTGTCTGTCTCTCTGTGTCACTCTTCCTCTCATCGCATCCTCTGTACATCCACCTATTTTCGTTGCTTTCGTTGCCCTTCATCCTCTCATATTCGTATTTACTTCTCTTTCAGTCCTCCTGCTCCGTCGCTTCAGCCTACTCATTCCCTCATTCTCAACCGTCCTCCTCTCTTTTCCGCCCTTCCCTCACTCATTCCCATTGCATTTCTACGGATTAGTCTTTCCTCCCCCTCCTGCCGTTTCTCTTCTCATTCAAGTCCGCTCTCACACAAAGATACACAGAGCAATGAGAGGTCGGCAAGAGGAAGGTCGCGCTACAGAAAACACTCCCTTTCGACATTATACACCCCCTGCTAACGCCGCCGTGATATTTATTTAGGTTCGCTCGGAAAGTTTTAATGGTCTTTGAAGTGTCAACATTGCCACCAAGTTTGTTTCAGTCTTCTATTTTTCTACTGGGAGAGACGAATCGTTAATGTTCTCTTCCTCCCTGAGACTGGATTGATTTAACGTGTACCCCTTTCTGAACCACCTACTGTTGCTTGGTGAATGTTACCTGTGTTGATTTATTTTATTTGTTCATTACATTTTAAATCCCTGGTCGTCATAACCCAATTGATGTTTTTTCAGCGAATACAAACTGTGGAACTTTAACTCATCTCTATTTTCCTTTCAAGCGTCTTACCCACTCCTGTTATTGTGTCTAATTGGATTCTTAACCCCTTGACTGCGGATTTCCTACAAGAAGACCTCACCAAGCTACAGGAATGGAACAAAAAGTGGCTGCTACAATTCAATGAAGAAAACTGTAAAGTCCTGCACCTTGGGAGGGGACATCCAGCACACCAGTACCACATGGGAAACACTCCACTATTCACCACAGAGGCAGAGAAAGACTTGGAACTATATGTTACCAGGCTACCAGTAAAAGCCAAATCCGTGCCAATCGCAGCAGACGGGCTAAGTATTCACGTCTATTTTGTAATAAGAAAAACAGAACTGGGCTGGATAATCCGACCGAGACTGACGAATGCCTGATAGAGCTCGACGACTTCATCCATTTCGTTGACTACCCTTTCAACTACAAAAAACTGCCATTATCTTCAGGCAAGTCCTTTCATGCGATGGTCGATACTTATCCCCTAAATCAAGTCTTTTTAATAGTCTGATTTACGGAGGTTGATATTCAGCGTGAAATAATTTAAGAGGCATTTTCTCCTGCCGCAAATATTGTAGCATTTGTGTATATAAAATAAATTTCACATATCGCCACTTAAAATTGCAAAACTTTCCACTATAAGGCATCAAAAATTTAGGGCCATATACTTAAACATTTAGGCGTCCAAGCACACACGGTTTTTGTAGGAGTTTTAGACATTTCCAGGGGTAGTTTAATGACCCTGCTGGTGGTTCGACCCTTCTCCTGTACCACGAGCCTAAAAAACACTCATGAGAACACGATTGATCTCCTTTTTGGCCTTTGGAAATAGTTGATGTGAGAGGTGGAAATGTCTAAGAATACCAACCTTAGACTCAGAATTGTCAGCATAAAAAAAACTCCCTTATACTGTGGATTTGAATCAGGTGGAGAAAGCATTCTTATCCCAGCACAAAGACTGTAGCGCTTCTCGACATGAAACACTTTGCCTGGGCACTTCAAACAGTCTGCAAACCTTCCCCTGTAAGACCCAGCGTCATTTTTTTTTCATTCTTTTTGTTTTGAGTCTTCCAATCATTTTCGTTTTTTCGTTTCTACAACTCACATTTTTTCCCTATGTCATTCTTCATTATTCTCTTCGTTTCTAGTCTTGTTTTTCTTTGATTCTTTTTTCCTTCCCCTTTTTCTTCTGATCTTTTTTCTTCTGTTTTCACTATTCGTATTTTTTTGGGGGGATCTAATCAGTCCTTTTAAATCGTCGTCAGCTAATCTATTGAACTCACTTGTTATGTCGATCTAGCCGTGATACTGATGACCCATAACAATGATCGCAAAACTGATACCCGAGTGAATTATTTTTCTTTCTCTTCTCATTTATATTTCTTTAACTTCGCTTCTCTTCCCCTCTAACTTACTTTCGCAGTTCGTTCCCCCTGTATCCGATATGTTTGTCCATTTCCATTGATTTTTCTTTTCCATTTTGCTTTTCCACCCCTTTTGCTCTCATTCAATATCCTTAATTCTATTAATTCCATATCCATTTATCTCTTTTCGTTATGAATATTCGTTTACTTCCGTTCTTTCTCTTCCCCTCTGTCCTATTTCTGTCTATTCGTCACGCTTTTATCCTGTCCCTTTCCTCTCATTTATCCAATCTTCTTTCCTACCCCTTCCATGTTTTCCTCCTTCCTCATTTTCCTCTTTCCGTTTACACTCCTTTAGTCTCTTCTTTCTCTTCCCCTCCATTCTATTTTTGTCCTTCCTTCCTTCCCCCTCTGTTCTAAGCTGTCCCATTCCTCTCTTTTTCCCGTTATTCTCTTTTACCCTCTTCCATATTTTCCTCCTTCCTCATTTTCCTCTTTCCGTTTACACTCCTTTAGTCTCTTCTTTCTCTTCCCTTCCAATCTATTTCTGTCCTTCCTTCCTTCCCCTCTGTTCTAAGCTGTTTCCTTCCTCTCTTTATCCCGTTTTTCTTTTTTACCCTCTTCCATATTTTCCTCCTTCCTCATTTTCCTCTTTCCGTTTACACTCCTTTAGTCTCTTCTTTCTCTTCCCCTCCATTCTATTTCTGTCCTTCCTTCCTTCCCCTCTGTTCTAAGCTGTTTCCTTCCTCTCTTTATCCCGTTTTTCTTTTTTACCCTCTTCCATATTTTCCTCCTTCCTCATTTTCCTCTCTTCGTTTATGCTCCTTTAGTCTCTTTCATCTCTTCCCCTCCATTTTATTTCTGTCCTTCTTTCCCCTTTGTTCTAAGCTGTTCCTTTCTCCTTTTTCCAGCTGTCTTTTTTACCCTCTTCGATATTTTGGTATTGTCCTCATATTTCCCATTCTCTATATTCCCTTGCGTCCCTTCCCTCTCTTCCCCTCTAACCTACTGCTCCCCTTTCTCTCCTCCCTCACCATTCCACATTTATCACTTTCCTTTCATTTATCAGTTGTTCCTTTTCACCCCCCTTCGATATTTTGGCCCATTCTCATTTTTCATTTTTCGTTCTCTCTATTTCCTTGCCTTCCTTTACCTCTCTTTTCCTCCACCCTTACTGCCGTCCTTCCTTCCTCCCCTTTCATTCTATATTTATCACTTTCCTTTTTTGCTTTTTGTATTTTTCTTTTCTACCCCTTTCCATTTTTTTTCTCCATTCCCTATTTTTCCTCTTTTCGTTCTCCATATTCGTCTGCTTTCCTTCCTTCTCTTTCGTTTTTTAATCTCTTTCCGTCCTTTCTTCCTTCTCTTTTGATTCCATATTTATCACTTTCCTCTCTTTTTTATCATTTTTCTCTCTTCCCTCTTCCATGTTTTTTTCACCACTCTTTATTTTTCTATTTTCGTCTTCTATACTCGCTTATTTTCCTTCCTTCTATATTTCCGTTCTTTCTTACTTCCCCTTTTATCCTATATTTGTTCCTCTTCCTCTCTTTTTTGCCATTGTTCTTTCCTATTTTCTTTAGCTTTCATTCATTTTCCTTTACATTTCTTTCCTTCTATATTTCCGTCCTTTCTTCCTCCTCTCTTATCCTATATTTGTTCCTCTTCCTCTTCTTTTTTGCCATTGTTCTTTCCTATTTCCTTTTGCTTTCATCCATTTTCTTTTTACTTTTTTTTTTCAATCACTTCCCTTCAGACCTTTTTATATTTTTCCTTCTTTATCTTATCTTTGTCCCTGTCCCTTCTTTTTTGCCTTTGTTCTTTTCTTCCCTTCCCTTCAGACCTATGTTTTTTCCCTCTTCATCATTTACTTTCCTCTTTTCCTCTCTTCCTTTTCCCATTGTTCTTTGCTACACTCTTTTGCTATCATCCAGTTTTCCTTTACATTTCTTCTTCACTTCCCTTCAAACCTATTACTTCCTATTCATCGTTACTTACCTACACTTTGGTCTCCTTCACTTTCCCTCATTTCCATATAACTTTCATTCACATATTTTCGTCCAAGCATCATTTTTTTCAGAGTACCTTCACCCAGCTCTCTCATTTCCCTTTCAAACCTACTACTTTTTTTTCATCGTTACTTACCTGCACTTTCCTCTCCTTCACTTTCCCTCATTTCCATATACCTTTCATTTCCAAATTTTCGTCCATACATCATTTTTTTCAGAGTACCTTCACCTATCTCTCTCATTTCCCTTTCTTGACTCTCCTCTTTGCCTTCCCTTCCTTTCCTAATTGTTCATTACTCACCCCTTTCTTTCTCCCCTCGTATCGCTTCCTCCCTTCCATCATCCTTTACGAATCCTAACTCCCCACTTCCGTTTTGCCCCCTCTCCCCTTTCTCTCTCTCTCTGTCTCTCTCTCTCTCTCTCTCTCTCTCTCTCTCTCTCTCTCTCTCTCTCTCTCTCTCTCTCTCTCTCTCTCTCTCTCTCTCTCTCTCTCTCTCTCTCTCTCTCTTTATTCGTCAATCACCTGCGCCTCGTTAAATGAAAAAATGAAGGGAGAAAAAATGGAAGGAAGAGAAAAATGGAAAAAGAGAAGAAAAAAGAAGAGAAAAAAAGGGAAAAAGAGAAAAGAAGAGAAAAAAGGGAAAATGAGAAGAGAGAAAAGAAGAAAGGAAAGAGAAAAGAAGAAAAAAAAGGGAAAAAGAGAAGAGAAAAGAAGAGAAAAAAGGGGAAAAGAGAAGAGAAAAGAAGAGAAAAAGCGAAAGATAAAATGGAAAAAATGGAAAAAAGAAGAGAAAAAGTGGAAAAAGAAAAAAAAGGAAAAAGAAAGTTAAAAAGAGAAAACAATACATAAAAAGGTCGTGTCCGGTGACCTTTTTGTTCCTTTACCGGTTGTGATTTTTCTCCGTGTCCGTGTGTGTGTGTGTGTGTGTGTGTGTGTGTGTGTGTGTGTGTGTGTGTGTGTGTGTGTGTGTGTGTGTGTGTGTGTGTGAGTGTGTTTGGTTCAGGTCTTGATATTTTTCCCTTGTCGGTGTTTGTCAATCACGAATGTTTTTTTTTTTTTAACTTCGTGTGCATGTAAGCCTTTGTGTGTGTGTGTGTGTGTGTGTGTGTGTGTGTGTGTGTGTGTGTGTGTGTTATCACTCCTCTCCCTTCCCTCCTCCTCCTCCTCCCTCTCTCCCCTTCTCTATGTCTGTCTGTCTGTCTGTCTGTCTGTCTGTCTGTCTGTCTGTCTGTCTTTCATGTTTATTTGTTCGTTTGTTTCTTTGTGTCTCCGCTTTCTTTTACGTTTGCAGTGTTGTGCTTGACTGGATGCTTTTATTGCTTTCATTGTTCTCTCTCTCTCTCTCTCTCTCTCTCTCTCTCTCTCTCTCTCTCTCTCTCTCTCTCTCTCTCTCTCTCTCTCTCTCTCTCTCTCTCTCTCTCTCACATTCCTTCATTCACTTTTAGCGTCACACTTCTTTACCGTTTCTCTTTCTACCTCTTTTTCTCTTCTACAATTTCTCTTCTTTCACTTTTATTCATTAGCTTTCCTCCCCTTTCTCCTTTCTCTTTTTTCTGATTTTTTTCTGGTTTTCTTTCACCCTCTCTATTTTCCTCCTCCTCCTCTTCCTCCATCTCCACTCCTTTTCTCTTTTCTTCCCCTCCACTTAACGTCAAACCCGGCTTCCTCTCTCACTGCTTTCCTTTCTCTACTTTCTCTCACCTTGTTTTGTTTCAGCTTTTCTTTTTCTTTTTGCTTTTACTTTGTCCGAAATAACTGTCGCCCCTCTTCTCCTCCTCCTCCTCTTCCTCCTTTTGCTCTTCGTCCCTCCTGTTACTCCTCCTTTTCCTTCTTCTATTTCTTCTTCTTCTTTTTCTCCTTCTTCTTCTTCTTTTTTTTTCTTCTTCTTCTTCTTCTTCTTCATCTTCTTTTTTTTCTTCTTTTCTTTTACTTCATCTTCTTCATCATCTTTTTTTTCTTCTTCTTTTTCTTCTTCCTTCTCGTCCTTTTCCTCCTCCTCCTTCTGGTCATCCACATCCTTGTCATCCTATTTCTTCCCGTCCCAGTTTCTTTCTAATAAATCGTCGTGTTCTTTTCTTCTTTTCTGTGTCATTCTTTTCGTTTCTTCTCCTGTTTTTCTTTCACTACTTTTTTTCTAATCTTTTTTTTTTCTTTTTACATTTCATATTCACATTTTTTCTGCTTTTTTGTTTTGCCTTTTGTTTTTTCTTTCGTTCCCTTTTTTATCTTTTTTATCTTTTTTTGTTTCTACTATTCTTATTTTTCTGCGTTATTGTTTATTGTTCTCTTCGTTTGTAGTCTCGTTTTTCTTCGATTTTCCTTTTCCTTCCTTCTCCTTTTTCTCATCTACTTTTGTTATTTCACTATCCACATATTCGTATTTTTTTCCCTCTTCCTCCTCATGATTTTTATAACCTTTTCTTTTCTTTGGTGTATTGTTTTTCGTTCATTTTTTCACTTTTTTCTTTCATCTTTTTCTCGACTCTTTCACTCGCAACAATTTTTACATTTTTTTCCCTTCCCTCAAGAGTCTGACCTCGAGTGTTGAGCTTTGACCGTTCCCGACAATCTCACGTTCTTTACACTTCATCCTTCATACGCTTCTTTATTTTTTTCTTCCTTCAGCAACTCGATGTCTTGACCTTCCTTCCCTTTTCCCTTCAATGGGCCAATAACTAACTGTCCCCTTTCACTTATCTCTCCTCTTCCCTCACCCGCTAACCTCCCCTTCCTGCTCCCTTCCTTATCACTCCTCTCCCTTCCCTCCTCCTGCCTCTCTCCACCTCTCTCTCTGTCTCACTCGTCCACTCTCACCTTCCACCTTATCTCTCGTCTTCCCCCACCTCTTCCTCATCCCTTCCTGCCCCCTTTCCCTTATCTCTCCACTCTCTTCCCTCCTCCTGCCTCTCTCCACCTCTCTCTCTGTCTCACTCGTCCACTCTCACCTTCCACCTTATCTCTCGTCTTCCCCCACCTCTTCCTCATCCCTTCCTGCCCCCTTTCCCTTATCTCTCCACTCTCTTCCCTCCTTCTGCCTCTCTCCACCTCTCTCTGTCTCACTCCTCCACTCTCACCTCCCACCTTCCTCTCCACTACCACCTCTCTTCCCCCTCTCCTTATCACTTCCTTCCCCTCCTCTCTCCACCTCTCTGTCTCCTCCTCCACTCCCTCACCTCTCTTCCCCCTCTCCTTATCACTTCCTTCCCCTCCTCTCTCCCTGTCTTCCCTCCCTTATCACTTCTCTCCCTTCTCTCCTCCTCCTCCCTCTTTTTCTCTCTCTTTTCCACTCTCAGACAAATCACCGCATCCGTTTTCTTTTCTCTCTCTCTCTCTCTCTCTCTCTCTCTCTCTCTCTCTCTCTCTCTCTCTCTCTCTCTCTCTCTCTCTCTCTCTCTCTCTCTCTCTCTCAAAAAAAAAAACCTTGTCTATTGTCCTTTCTTCCTCTCTCTCCAGTAAAACACAATAGCTCTCCTTTTTCCAACCTCTCTCCCTCTCTCTCTCTCCCCTCCACCCCTCCATCTCTCCCTCCACCTACACAATCTCCTGCTCATTCACCCCTGTCACCTCCCTCGGCATTTTTCTTTTTTTCCCCTCCATTCACTTCCCGGGTGTTTTTTTTATATCCATTCACTCCTTTCTCATCGCTATTTGTTCTCGGGGAGTTTCTAGAAAGGATTTTGTAGAGTGTGAGATCCTTCAGTGTCTTACGTTTCGCTTCTCTTAGTTTTTCTTATGTTTCTTCTTCCTTGTATTTTCATTTTCCGTTCGTTCTTCTCTTTCCCTCTGTTTATCAAGGACTTTTTATTCTCTTTTTTTTCTTCTTCTATTTTTTTTACTCATGATGTAGTAGATGGTTCCGTCACTTTATCTTACATACATAAATGTGAATAGTGAAATAACAAAAAAAAAAAGGTAAGAAAAGGGAACGAAAGAAAAAAACAAAAGACAAACAAAAAATGATAGATAATAATGACGCAGAAAAATTGGAGTACAGACAAATTGCTATCAAACGCATGACTCTTACATTTAAAGGCCGTCTCCCTAAATCTTGAAACATTCGCCTCAAATAATCAGAAAGGACGCGTCTACGGTTAAATACAGGTGAGTGAAAAACGATGGTTACTCATGATCTCTCTTCCTACTCATCCCTTCTTTCCTTCTCGAGTCCCTGCTACTCTCTCTTCCACCCATCATCAAGGATTTATGAAGCGGTTATCCATTTCACGCCCTTGAGCTGCCTCCTTCACTGTAAAAAAATGGTGATCCTTATATCCTCCCTCCTAGCTATCCTTCCTTCTCGAGTCCCTGCTACTCTCTCTTCCACCCATCATCAAGGATTTATGAAGCGGTTATCCATTTCATGCCCTTGAGCTGCCTCCTTCACTGTAAATAAATGGTAATCCTAATATCCTTCCTCCTAGCTATCCTTCCTTCTCGAGTCCCTGCTACTCTCTCTTCCACCCATCATCAAGGATTTATGAAGCGGTTATCCATTTCACGCCCTTGAGCTGCCTCCTTCACTGTAAAAAAATGGTAATCCTAATATCCTTCCTTCTCGAGTCCCTGCTACTCTCTCGTCCACCCATCATCAGGGATTTATGAAGCGGTAATCCAATTCACGCCCTTGAGCTGCCTCCCTCACTGTAAAAAAATGGTAATCCTCATATCCTCCCTCCTAGCTATCCTTACTTTCCTTCTCGAGTCCCTGCTACTCTCTCTTCCACCCATCATCAAGGATTTATGAAGCGGTTATCCATTTCACGCCCTTGAGCTGCCTCCTTCACTGTAAAAAAATGGTGATCCTTATATCCTTCCTCCTAGCTATCCTTACTTACCTTCTTGAATCCTTCCTCCCCCCCTTGTACTCACCTTCAGGGCCTTTCTGAAGCGGTTACTCATGATGTGGTAGAGGATGGGGTTAACGCAGGTGGAGATGTAGTAGGAGATGCCAGAGATGTTGTGGAGGATGTTGAAGAGCTTTACCACCGCTGGATTGGAGGCGTCTCCGTGCAGAGCCACCAGCCGCTGTGTCTGGTGCGGCGCGAAGCACAGGAAGAAGGCGATCACCACGGCCACTGGGGGAGAGAGAGAGAGGGGTGAGACGTGGAGGCGGTAGTTGAGACTTGGAGGAAATGGTGAGGAGAGGAGGCGGTGGTGAGAAAGAGAGGGAACAAACACTTCATGAGGGGCAAAGACGTAGATGTGATAGTGAAAGAAGAAAGCAAGGCAGCGGTGAGACGTGAGGAAGATGTGGAGATAAAAGGGAGTGTGAGGAAGGGAAGAAGTGGTGATAGGGGAGAACAATCATGTGGTAAGGAGTGAAGATGTAGATGTAATAGTAAGCAGGGAGAGAGAGGAAGATATGGAGGTGGCGGTGGGAAGAGAAAGAGAAGACATACTGCAGGGCGAGGTTAGAAAAAAAATATTGTGTAAGTTGGCGAGAGGGGGAGAACAGGCACTTGGTGAGAGATGAAGACTTGAATATAAAGGCAAGAGGGGAAAGCGAGGCCAAGGAGAGGAGGAGGAGGAGTCAGGGGAGAGGAAACTAATGGGGAAGCAGGTGTGAGAGGGGAGGGGAGAGCGGGAACGTGGAAAGGAGCGATAAAGATGTGGAGACAGAGGTGTGGGAGGGGAAAGAGTGAGGTCGCAGGAAGAGGGGAGACAAAGTTAGAGATAGCGATAGAAGGGTGGTAAGGGGAGTGACTTAGGAGTGTGTCGAGGGGAGGGAAGTGAGAAGAGGTGAAAAGGGCGGTAAAAGAGAAGAGGAAAAATGAAAAAAAAACAAGAAGGGAGAAGTAAGGAAGGTGTGAAAACGGAAAGGTGTGAGAGGAGGGAGAAAGAGAAGTAGGAGAGAGAAAGAGGAAGAGAACACGAAGAAGGCAAGAGAACGAGAGAAAAAGAGAGAGAAAGAGAGGGAGAGTACCTACATGTTGAGTAAGATGGATGGAGTGTAGGTGAGTGGAGGCATAAGAGAGGGAGGGAGGAGGAAAACGAGGAAGTGGTATTGGGGAGGGAGGGAAAGGAGAGGGAGAGAGGGATGCTGAGCGAGGCTCCGGGAGGCTGGGTGGCTGGCTGCTGTGAAGTCAAGTAAGAGCGATGGAGGAGTCGACAAGAGGATCATTTCGGGGCAGGAGGAGGCCGAAGGAGCGGAGGCGAGTGGCGACAAGAGTAAGGGAGTGACGAGCGAGGCGAGGAAGGAGTATTATGGAGTGCGAGTGTGAGGATGATGGAGAGCGTGAAGAGGGAGGGAAGGAGGGAAGTAGAGAGGCTTAGAGAGAGAGTGGAAGAAGAAGGATGATGATGATGTAGGAGGCGGTGATGAAGTATGTGATGAAAAGGTAAAGTTAAATCTTATATCTTAAAACCAATCTTTCAAGAGGAGGGTATCAGGGCACCTCTCCTCCCGAAATTGACCTATCTTTCGGCCACTCCTTTAACTCTTTTTAGGGGCAGTGAGTAGCGGGCTTTTTTTTCACATTTGTTTCCTTTTTTTATGCCCTTGAACTAACTCCTCTTCTGTAAAAAAAAAAAAATAGTTATAATGTCAACAGAATCTGAAATAATGAATGAAATCTAAGATAGCATCACCTTTTATTAAATATATCTGGTTAATTTTCATATATAATGGATAAGCCACAAACAATCGTACACAAACCTACATATTCTTGGCACAAATTTCTGCTTACGAGAGCGCCTGAAGTGTTTCATGTTTACAGTCTCTTCGAACACTGCACCAGTAGTCTGCCATCATGTGTGTCCCATCTGCCTTGATATCTCTCCTCCATAACCTTGATATCTTGATGAAAGGGCTCGCCATGCTCATCGCTCACGTCTCCAAGAGTAGCGGGAAATTCATCGAGGTGGCTCTTGAAGAAATGAACCTTTATGTTCATGTTGCAGCCTAAAAGATGACAGCCATCAAGCAATGTCTCCGCCAATCCTTGTAGTTTGATGCCTTTTTGCTTCCCCAAAATCCTTTCACAACAGCCACAAATGAATCTCATGGTCTTTTTCCTACGTCAGTCATCGAGCTCGAGAAGTTTTGTGATTTCATTAACTTTCTGATTTGTGTCCCATCAAAAACACCAGCTTTTATTTTATCATAACTTAGGCCAGGAAATGTTGCACATATGAATTTGAAACAGTCACCCTCCACATTAAGGGCTTCGACAAACTGCTTCATTAGTCCTAGTTTAATATGAAGGGCTGGGTGATGATTTTCTCTCTCACAGGCTACATCTGAGGTTATGTGCTTGCAGCAACACAAGCACATAACCCCCCTGTTTCCTTGAAAGTGGGTGACTTTGTTATGCTTCGAGTCCCAGACAGACATTCGAAATTGTCCCCTAAATTCGTGGGCCCACGCAAGATAGTTAGACAATTAGGTGGACACAAATTTGAGCTTTATGACCTCATTTTTAATACATATGAAACTGTGCATAGTGATCGTCTTCCCCTTTCTCCTTCTCTTCTTCGTTTCTCATTCAACTTACTCTTTTTCCCTCCCTCTCACATCTTCTACCTCTCGTTCATCTCCATTATTCTTTCCCATTCTCGTTTCTTAATGTCCTTCTCTCCCTCCCAAATTCCCTCCGTTTTCTACTGTTTGTTCTTCCTCCTTCCCTTCTTCAATCCCCTTTCGACCTTCCTCTCCTTCCTTTTCTCTCTCCCAGTTCCTCCTTCCTCTTCTCTTTTCCCATTCTTCCTGCCTTCATCCCAGACTCCTCTTTCAGCCTGATGATAACTCAGCCCTCCCTTCCCTGCTCCAATTTTGCAGCCCAGTAATTACTCTTGGGCTCTGTCCTTTCCCCTCTTATGATTTTGTGTCCGCCGGGCCGTGGTTATGCGTAATTAAGGGATATCAAGACCTGACAGACGAGAAACAATACTCAGATTTGGTCTAACTACTATTTCTACTACTACTACTACTACTACTACTACTATATTGTTTAAGAGAGAGAGAGAGAGAGAGAGAGAGAGAGAGAGAGAGAGAGAGAGAGAGAGAGAGAGAGAGAGAGAGAAAGGAAAAGAGGGAAAATGCAAAACAAGCAAAATGGGAAGCAAGAAGGAGAGGGAAACGGATTCTGCCCCATTAAAAGGTCATTTCTTAGGATTATCTGTCACGTTCCTTCGGCCCTTCGTTCTGCCATCCCGGATCCGACAAACTCCGTGATCGGCGCCTTCACGGTATTTTTGATTAACTTAATATTCCCGTCTGGGGGTTTTAAGTGTCAAGTCTTGCTTCAACCCTCCTCGCCTCGGCGGGGCTGGGGAGCGTCAGGGGGCCCAAGGTCTTCCTGGCGAGCGTCGCAGGGCCCAGGAGTCCCGGCAGAGCGCCTCGGCTCCCCCAGGGCGTTCATGGCGGTGCTGGAGATCCCGAGGGTCTAGGGGCGTGGGGTGGGGCCAGCAAGACAGAACTGACTATCTCAATAACCAGACAACCCATGAAATGACGCCAAGAAAAGGCAATACAAGAGAACACCAAGAAAAGAAGAGAGAACAGGAACAACACAAGAAATAAGAATGATATAGAAACAAAATAAAAGAAGCCGTGTGGTGTTGTATGTTGGTATGAGGGGGTCTTTTCTGGGGTGAAGGAGACTTACCCGTACCAGCACACAGCACCAACAAAAGGCGATTGAAGAGAACAGCAAGAAAAGAGGATAGAACATAAATAACACCAGAAAAGGAATGATATAGAAACAGAATTAAAGAAGAAGGCGTTCGGTGTTGTATGTTGGAACAAGTGGGTCTTTTCTGGGGTGAAGGAGACTCAGGAGTACCAGCACACAGCACCAGGAAAAGGCGATTGAAGAAAACACCAAGAGAAACAGGATAAAATACAAAACAATACCAGAGAAGTAATCATATAGAAAGAGAGTAAAAGAAGAAGGAAGATATAGAAAAAGACCAGCAAAAAATGATAATATAGAACCACAACATCGGTAAAAGGAAACTACCGTGTCATCTCATCAACTAGAAAAATGAACAAAAAAATCACAAAACGACAAAAAGCCAAAAAAATCTAGCATTAAGGCGTGTGGTGTTGTGTGTTGGTATGAGTGGGTCTTTTCTGGGGTGAAGGAGACTTACCCGTAACAGCACACAGCACCAAGGAAAGGAGATTGAAGAGAACATCGAGAAAAGAGGATGGAACAGATACAACACCAGAAAAGGAATGATATAGGAACGGAATAAAAGAAGAAGGCGTTTGGTGTTGTATGCTGGGACGAGTGGGTCTTTTCTGGGGTGAAGGAGACTTACCCGTACCAGAACACAGCACCAAGAAAAGTCGATTGAAGAGAACACCAAGGAAAGAGGATGGAACAAAAATAACACCAGAATAAAGGCGAAATTTAGAAAAAGAATAAAAGAAGGAAAATATAGATAAAGAACACCGAAAAAATGGTAATATGGAATCACATCGATAAAATGAAATGTATAGACAAATCATCCACCTTTCGGCCCTGACTAACATCCAAAATCATGGGTGAGTCTTTTCTGGGGTGAAAGAGGCTCATCCAGACCAAGGAACATAAAAAAAAGGATGATATAAAAAGAACACCAAGAAAATTAGATAAAAACAGAAAATAATGAAAAGAAAAAGAAAACACCAAGCAAAAGAAAAATTAGATTAAAGTAAAGTAAAATAAATAAATAAATAAATAAATAACAATATAATTATATAAAAAAAAATATATTAAAGATTAAATATTATAAGAAAAGGACATCATTCACCTTTATGTCTGAACACCAACATCATCAAAAATATGGGCGTCTTTTCTGGGGGGGTGGGGGGGGGAGGGGGGGGGAGGCTCATCCAAACCATCACAGAACATCCAGAAAAGGATATAAACACAAAAAACACAGGAAAAGGATGACTTGCTCGGCTCATGCTGGCTCCCGGAGTTCATTTGTGATGGTCTTTAGGACAGCCTTGGACCATTCGCGATGACTAATTTTATCGAGAGTCTTTCTTCCTAACATCTCGATCCAATCTTTCCATATCTTGTCACCTTTTTTTGATTTTCTTCCCATAATCTCTCTTCTTCATTTAAACTCGGTAGCAATATTTGTCAAACTTAACCTCGCTTCTTTATCCATTTCTTATTTAGCTGTTTCCTTTCCCTGTACATTTTTCTTTCATTATATCGCAGTTTTCCTCTTCTCTTCACAACCTCATCCTGAACCAAATCCCTCCCTAACTTTCACTCCTTTCTTTTAAATAGCTCCTAATTTTTACTTCGATCCTCTCCCTGGAGTTAAATTACTTTGTCTCTTGTATTTCTCTAATCTTCTTCCATTCCTCTCTTAATCCTCTCTTTCTGGGGCCCATGTTACGCTTCTTCTTCCACTTCACAAAGCAACACAAAGGAAGAACAAACAAAAGCAGACCTGATGGTCCTTACGAGGCTGTTTGTGACAAGCTACAGTAATTATTTAATCAAAGGTGGAAGATGAAGGACAGCAAAGGCGAAGGCTCCTCCCCACCCCTCCATCCCTCCAGCCAAAGCTGGCAGGAAAGGAAAAAGAACCATGCAGCATTTAAAAACTGTATGGAAATTATGTAGGAAAGAGGAAAGAACTACCATTACTGCTACCATTAACCGGGTGATAAAAACGGACAAGGACACCAGTATTCAAAAGAACTTAACGTTATTACGACAATGAGTAATATCTTAGTTGATGGTTGGACTCAAAATACTTGTCTAATCTATTCTTGAAGGCCGTAACTGTTGTACTATCAACGACATCACAGGGTAGAGAATTCCAAACATTAACGACTCGATTAAAGAAGTGTTTGGCTTCGTGCGACAACAATCTTTTACCACTTATCTTGAAATAGTGATTTCTTCTTGTTCTATTTGATTGATCAATTGCAGGTAAAGTAATCTTCCGCATTAATATCACTGAATCCTTTAAACATTTTAAACACTTCTATTAGATCGCCTAGCATTCTCCGTTTTGATAGGCTGAATAAATTTACTTCTTTAAGCCTTTGTTCATAAGATAAATTTCTCAATCTAGGAATATTTTTTGTTATTCTCCGTTGAACCCGTTTCAACTTTTCTATGTCTTTTCTGTAATGGGGTGACCAAAACTGTACACAGTACTCTAGATGGGGTCCAACCAACGAATTATACATAAAAGACTTGATCGTGTTCGCCATAATTACTTTTTCACGAACGCTTTTACACTGGTTGACAACTCTTAAGAATAAAACCACACACAAAAAAACAAAATATAAATCACTCCCGCCCGCCCGACGTCTGTGCTACATAGCCTCGCTGAAATTGGTGAAGGGAGGTATGTCTGACAGTTCTCGGATTAGTTTGCATCCCCTCGAACTCGTGTCTCTCTTTGCCAACGTACTAAAGCGACTGAATCGTTTAAGTCGTCCTTCATGCCGCTGAAACCTAAAGGGTGGCATCATTATCGTAAAAGGAGGAGGAGGAGGAGGAGGAGGAAGAGATCGACTATTAATGGGGAGTGTAAATATGACCAGGTACGCAGAATGGAGGAATGATGATGATGACGATGAACATAAATCAGAAGGAAAGAGAAGGTAAAGGAGATGAATAAGGTGATTTAAAGAGGCGAGTGAGGCCGAGCGGTGACACATGGCAGGAAGTGGAGAAGAGGAACTGAATAAAGAAAAAGAAAAGGAAAAGGGAATGGATAAAAGGGACAGGCCGAGAATCAGAGAGAAGGAAAAGGAAGGGAAGCAAACAGAATCGAGGGAATGCTGATATAAAAAAAAGAGAATGGAAAGGAAAGAAAAAAAAGTAGGAGGGAAATAAAAGGAATATAATGTAAGGGAAAACAGTTGAGAAAAAAACAAGGGAAATGTAACTGGTAAGCGAAAGGAAAGGAAAATAAACGGTTGAAAAGTGGGACAAAGATGAGGGATAAAAAAAGGACAGAACGAGAATGAAAGGGAAGAAAAGGAAAGGAAGCAATGGGAAGCGATGGAATGTTAATGTAGAAAAGGGGACTGTAAAAGAAAGTAAAAAAGTAGAAAAGAAAGAAAGAAAAGGCTTATAATGTAATGGGAAAAGGGCGGGAAATATGATACGAGAAATCTAACTTGACGGCGAAAGGAAAGGGGAAGAAACGGAAGAAGAAAAGAGGATCGCGGGAGAAGGGAAGGAAAAGTAAGACCAAAACGAATCAGGGAAGGACAGAAGGAGAGAGGAGGAACCAGGAAAGGACAGAAGTAGAGCGAAGGAACCAGGGAAGTACAGAAGTAGAGCGAAGGAACCAGGGAAGTACAGAAGGAAAGACAAGGAACCAGAAAAGGACAGGAGGAGAGAGATGGAACTAGGAAAGGACAGAAGGAGAGAGAAGGAACCAGGGAAGGGCAGAAGGAGAGAACGAACCAGGGATGTACAGAAGGAGGGAGAAGGAACCAGGAAAGGACAGAAGGAGAGAGAAGGAACCAGGGAAGGGCAGAAGGAGAGAACGATCCAGGGAAGTACAGAGGGAGAGAGAAGGAATCAGGGAAGTACAGAAGGGGAGAGAAGGAACCAGGGAAGGACAGAAGGAGAGAGAAGGAACCAGGGAAGTACAGAAGGAGAGAGAAGGAACCAGGGAAGTACAGAAGTAGAGCGAAGGAACCAGGGAAGTACAGAAGGAAAGACAAGGAACCAGAAAATGACAGAAGGAGAGAGAAGGAATCAGGGAAGGACAGAAGGAGGGAGAACGAATAAGAGAAGAACAGAAGGAGGGAGAAGGAACCAGCGAAGAACAGAAGGAGAGAATGAACCAGGGAAGAACAGAAGGAGAGAGAAGGAACCAAAGAAGGGCAGAAGAGGGGAGAACAGAGACGCCTCCCCCCATCACTCATTTTCCTCCGTAATGTTGTGTTAAGTGAGTCGGCCGTCCTTCCTCGCCATTACACTCCTCCATTCTTTAGAGTCGGATTTAGCGGGGCTTTTACGGCCTAATCTAGAGCCGTTGACATTCCCTCGAGTGGACGCTTTACTTTGTGGCGCCGCGAAACAAATATACACACACATTTATCTCTTACGCCTTTGCTGTTCAGGTTAATGAGGTTTCAGGTAATTCAAAGCCGCAGAAACATCAGGGAAGCCTTACGTGGTGCGAGATATTCTAATCAACAGACGCTTCTCTAAACGCTGGAAAACATCGAACGTAAACAGGAGACTTTTTGTATCGTATCTGTCAACATATCTGTCTTTGTTATCTGTCTATCTGTCTATCTGTCTATCTATCTGTATATACACCCAAACAAAAACAAAAACAGAGACAGATAAAAACCCACACACCCACCCACACACACACACACACACAGACACACACACACATACATATTCAAACAAAAACGATTTAATATACGAGTGTCTTCTCAGGCTCTCCCAACCCACTTGAGTCTCGTTCCCTCGCCTCCTTGATAACACAATTACGCCCCCCCGCCCGTCCCGCCGCCCACCATTACTTGCCCCAATAACTTGATCCCGCGGCCACACAGCGACGCTTCATCTTTTATATTTATGAATCTTTCTTATCTTACCCTTCAAGTCATATTTCCTACTGCTGTTTTTACGGTTTTAATTTTCTTTCTCGTTTTTTTTTGGTAAGTAATTGTTATGTGGGGTTGTGAAGGCTTGGTTAGAATAATGAAATGCAAGTATGATCTCTCTCTGTCTCTGTCTCTGTCTGTGTCCCTGTGTCCCTGTGTCTGTGTCTCTGTTTGTGTCTCTGTCTCTGTTTGTGTCTCTCTCTCTCTCTCTCTCTGTCTTTGTCTCTGTCTGTGTCTCTGTTTGTGTGTCTGTCAGTCTCTCTCTCTCTCTCTCTCTCTCTCTCTCTCGCTTAACCGTCTCATTAGCATCCTTTGAAGTCCATGGGGCCTCCTTTCTCTCGTCAAACAGCTTAGGTCTTCAAGAAACCTGCCCTGTCTTGGCCTGCCAGCGCGGCGAACTTGTCTTTGTAGTGACTCCGAGATGACGCGTTTTGATGCTTCCGACCCGGGTTAGTTCCTCAGATGGCTGCTTATAATTCCTCTCTTATTATACACTCCTTGTTATCTATCCCTATTTTTTTCCAACAGCGATCAAAGACACGCTCTCGCCTTGTCACGACTCCTAATGATCGATTTTTTGGTATCCATTTCTGATGCTGGAGAAATCGGTGGATAGTTCCTCAGATGGCTGCTTATAACTCCTCTCCTATTTTGCACCCCTGGTTTCCTATCTCCGTATTCTCTACCAACGATCAAAGACGCACCCTCGCCTTATGAGAGCTACTAATAATTGGTTTCTTTTAGGCATTCTGTTCTGATGTTGGAGAGATCAGTGAAAAGTGTAATACGGGCTTGTTGTCTGTCTCGATATTTTACACGAGTTGTTTTCATCTTTGTGTTTTTTCTATCATGGTGTGGAGGGCAGTTTCCTTTGTGTTTTCGCTTGCTTGTCGGGCTTGTATATTAACACTGAAGGTTTGTTGCTGTTGATGTGGATTCCCAGTACTGTATTTCCTCCCCCTCCTCCTGTTGTTTTTTATATCCAGGATTATTTTATTGCCAGGCTCTTCTTTGTATCTATTTCCTTCGTATTTTGTGTGTTTCCCGTTCAAGCTCTTCTCTCTCTCGCTCTATTGAAAAACGGGGTCATGTGAGTGTGATATGTATTTCTGCTGAGTATTATTGCTTTGTGTTCCTTATCCAAGCTGTCCTTAATTCCTCTCGTTTCTTTCAGTATTCCTTTCAGATAATTATTTACATTTGCAATTTTTTTTCTGGTATGTCAAACTATTTCACATTTCTCCGTTTCTGCTGTTATTGTGTGTGTGTGTGTGTGTGTGTGTGTGTGTGTGTGTGTGTGTGTGTGTGTGTGTGTGTGAAAGCATTCGTCCAGTATTCATATTTACTCACTTTTGCATGTTCGCCAGATTCATAAAATTCTCACACGTTTTTTTTTTTTTTTCGTCCATTCATTTTTTCATTCATCCCTCTCCTCCATCTTTCCGTTTACTTCAGTTTGAATATTCGTTTTTCTTTTCCTGTTTTTTTATTCTCTATGTTTTTTTTTTTTTCGGTCCGTCTCTCGCCTCTCACAAAATCCGCTTTACCCTTCTCTGTTACTTCTCTCTCTCTCTCTCTCTCTCTCTCTCTCTCTCTCTCTCTCTCTCTCTCTCTCTTAGACTAATCAGCTATCAACCTTCCCATTCTCTTCTCCTATGTCACCTCTCACCTTCCTTTAATTACTCTCCGTTTTCTTCCTTAAATGACCGTATCAGACACTTCATCATTCCTTTCCCTCCTCTCACCCGGACCCTTCTCTCTTTCCATTCCTCCTCTCTTTCTCTCTCCCTCTCCTCCCTTATCTCCTTCCTCTCGTCTCTCCTCTTCCCTCGCTTCTCCGTGCCTCTCTTTCATCACCTTTACGGGCCTTACCTGCCTGACCCTGCCGAATATATTTTTCCTTTTCCCTTATATTCCTTTTGAAATTTCGTAAGTCGTTTTATTATTTCGATTTTCGCTTTTATTTTTGTCTTCTTTTTTTTTTCTCCACTGATTCTGTTATTGTTATGCTTTCTATTTACTTTAGCCGTTTTTTTTCTCCTCTCTGCTTCTACTTTTTATTATTAGCATTTTTCATTTATTATTTCTTTTTTTATCTAATTTATTCACTAACGATACCAAACATGTCTTCCCTACTTTCTTTTTACTTTTTTTTCACAATTTCTAGATCTGATCCCTTCCAACTTCTGCATTCTTTTACTTTATTTATATCTCTTTTTTTTCCCTCCACCAGGCATACCAAACATATAATTCGTATTACTTATTTTTTTCCCTTTTCCTCGCATTTCTCGAGTTTTATGATTTCCACTTCGTTTTCTTTTTTTTCCTCCCTCCACTGGGCATCCAAAACACATGATTCCCTCTTCCTCTTACTTTTTTCTTTCACGTTTCTCAAGTTTTATTCCTTCCATTTCGTTTTCGTTTTCTTTTCATCTATCTATCTAACTTTTTCTACGAAGCATACCGAGCATATTTTTCTACTTTTATTTCTTATATTTTTCGTTACACCCCTGAAGTTGTATTCCTTCCATTTCTCGTTCTTTTTTTTCCTCTTTATTCGTCTCTCTCTCTCTCTCTCTCTCTCTCTCTCTCTCTCTCTCTCTCTCCCCTGACCGTTCTAAATATGTCTTTCCTTCTTCCTTTTCCTCTTTCTCATATTTCTCAAGTCTTATTTCTTCCACTTCCCGTTCTATTTTACTCTCTCTCTCTCTCTCTCTCTCTCTCTCTCTCTCTCTCTCTCTCTCTCTCTCTCTCCACCTCCTTCATACCCAATTCATTCCATTCTCCGGTAACTTTTAACTCTTTTCTTTGTGTCTTCCTTCCTTTATTGACACGCCAATCGTAAATTTCTTTCTTCCCTTTTCTCTCTTTCTCACCTTTATCCTTTATCTTGACACTCACGCTTCGTTTTGTTTATCTCTGTTTTTTTCTTCCCACTTATTCGGTAACGGCACATCAAACACCGTATTCCTACTTCATTAAACTTTATCTCAATTTCCTCAAAGTCGATTTACTCCCGTCTCAGGTTTTATTTTTCTCGGTATTCGGGTTATAATTCCTACAGTGGCCACGCCGAACATCTTGCCTACTTTATTTTATTATTTTATTCCTAACTTCCCCGTATATTTTTTCCCCCATTTTCCGTTTCATTACCCTCTTCAGCAACTTTATTTCCAACACTTATCACGGCGAACTTCTTGCCTACTTCCTTTTCCTATTTTTTTTCTGAACTTCCACGTATATAATTTTCCTCACTTTCCTTTTTTATTACCTTCTTTGTCAGCCTCCTCGCCTGTCCTCCGCTTCCTCTCTTTCTCTCTCTCTTTTTATATCTATCTACCTGTCTATCTATCTCTTTCGTTACATCAGTTCCTCTCTGTCTATCTCTATGTACCTGTATATCTCTCTTTCACTGCACTCTCTCGTTAAATCAGTTCCAAGAGTCGTATTTCCTAACCGGTCATGAGTTCCCGGATAGCGCAGTGTTGTCAAAACGGCCTCAACACAGACAGCTTCAATCCTCGACCCACCCGCCCGCTCGCCCGCATCAAGTGTCGGGAACATCACCGCCAGCCTGTCAGCGCGCACGACACTCCGCCAGCTCAACCCACCACCACCAGCCCCACACACCTCTCACACCCCGACACCTCCGAGGCTAAGGGTAAGGCGGTGTGACGGGATGTAAGGAAAGAGGGTACGTGCGTAGAGAGGGTGGATTAGCGATGGAGGAGTGAGGGGAGAGATTAGAATATGAGGAAGAGAAAGAGAGGAGAGGAAGAGGGAGGAGACCGGGTTTGTATACGTGGATTTGTAGGATAGGGATAGAGAGGGATAAGAAGCTAGGGAAGGGGGAGAGAGTGTGGAAAGGAAAAGATAGGAAATGGATGAAAGAGGAGAAGGTTAGACTTAGAGAAAAGGTTAAAGGGAGAGATTAGAAAATAAAGAAGAGGTGGAGGAGGAGGAGAAGAACAGACAGAGTACGCGGGGAATTGCGGAAAAGGGAAAAAGAAGGATAACTAGGTAAGGAAAGACAGAAACAATGAAAAGGAAAAGAGGAAATAAATGCTGGAAGTGTGAAATAAAGAAGAGTGATGGAGAGGAAAAAAAAAAAAGGGTAAGAAAATTAATATGAACGAAGGGATTAACAGAAGAGAGAAAAATATACACACAGAAATGAAAAGTATATAGATTTTTTTTTGTCAAAGGTCAAATGTCAAGGTCAAGGTCGCACTAAACGTCAGATTGGCCATGACTTCGGTTCTCGTCATCGTAGAGACTTCAGACTTGGTTCTTAGGTTTGGGTTAGGTTTGGTTTGGGTTAGGTTTGGGTTAGGTTAGGTTGGGTTAGGTTAGGTTTGGGTTAGGTTAGGTTTGGGTTAGGTTAGGTTGGGTTTGGGTTGGGTTTGGTTTGGGTTAGGTTAGGTTTGGTTTGGGTTAGGTTTGGGTTAGGTTAGGTTTGGGTTAGGTTAGGTTGGGTTTGGGTTGGGTTTGGTTTGGGTTAGGTTGGGTTAGGTTAGGTTTGGGTTAGGTTAGGTTGGGTTTGGGTTGGGTTTGGTTTGGGTTAGGTTAGGTTTGGTTTGGGTTAGGTTTGGGTTAGGTTAGGTTGGGTTAGGTTAGGTTTGGGTTAGGTTAGGTTAGGTTGGGTTTGGGTTGGGTTTGGTTTGGGTTAGGTTTGGGTTGGGTTAGGTTAGGTTTGGTTTGGGTTAGGTTTGGGTTAGGTTAAGTTGGGTTTGGGTTGGGTTTGGGTTAGGTTGAGGTAAAAACATGAAAATGGAGAAAAAAGAACAAGAAAATGTGATAAGAAAAGATTGAAAAGGGAAAGGGAAAGTAAGGGAATGTGATGCGATAACTGAGGTGAAAGAAAGAAAGAGGGAGAAGAAGAGGGCAAAGGAAAGGGAAAAGAGGGACGCTACAAAACAAAGTAAGGAGGAAAGATGGGAAGGAAAAGTTGTGAGAATAAGAAAAAAAAAGATAAGCAAGCAAAAAAGGAAAGAAGACGTGAAGGAAAGCAGAGACAGAATGAATAAATGGATAGATAGAAGGATGAATGCAAGAAGAAAGGAAAAAAAAGGAAGTACAGAGAAAAATAAGAAAGAAATGACGAGAGGAAGGAATGAAGGAAAAAAAGAAAATATGACAGACAGACACAGGGATCGATAAGAAGAAGCGAAGGAAGGATAAGACAATAAAAAAAGGAAGAGAGAGAGAGAGAGAGAGAGAGAGAGAGAGAGAGAGAGAGAGAGAGAGAGAGAGAGAGAGAGAGAGAGAGAATGACGAAACTTGGAGGAATAACTTGGAGGAACGAAGAGGAGGAAGGAGCACGTGAAAGATGATACAGAAGAAATGTGAGAAGAGAGGAGGAGGAGGAGGAGGAGGAGGTTGAGGAGGAGGAGGAGGGAGGGAAAACGTCTGAGAGCTTGAAAGGAGGAGGAGGATATGGGGGAAAGACAAGAAGGAGGTAGAAATGTGAGAAAGAGGAGGTGAAGGAGGAGGAGGAGGAGGAGATAGTAGAGAAGAGAGAAGACGCCAAAGTTGAAAGGAGTTGAGTTACAGGGAAGGAGAAGGGGAATTAGAGGCAAAGGAAGGGAAAGATAGGAAGCACAACAAAATAATGATGAGGAGACGAAGAGCAAGGGAGAAGAGAGAGACGAAAGAGGGGAAAAAAGGACGAGTGAATGCTGCCTGAGTGAGGAGGAAAGGAAACCGAGTGAGGAAAAGGAGAGGATGAAACGGAATGATGAATAGGGTGCGGGAAAATAGAGAACATAAAAAGCAGGAAGTGTAGCTCTCCTTAGGCTTCCAAGGTCATGGCTCCCTCTTGGGCCTCTTGAGAGTGTACGACCACGCTCGCTCCTCTTTGACTTCTTTACATCCTCATAAAACAATGGCGACCCTCTTAGGGGAGAAGGCGGGGAGAGATGAAACGCGCGGAGGTAAAAACACAGCCAGGAAAAATAAATACAGAGAATAACAGAAATATTAAACACGTGTAATTCCACCATAAGCCGTGGTCATTTGTCTTGGGACTTGTTATTTATACCTCCCCCCCCACGTGTGTGTGTGTGTGTGTGGGGGGGGGGGGGTCACGCCTGGTGCTCGCCCCTCGCTGTCCTGCCCTAATAAGCCGAAGCAGAGTTCAAGCCTCCCAAAGACGGCGTTCCCTGCGGAGTGTCTGTTGTCAGCCTCGCCGTTGAGCAGCTCGTAATAAGCCTCTTTCACCAAGCTGATTATTTTGACCTCTCTTATACGAATACGTCTCATTGTTTGGTCGAAGGAGCAACACACAAAATATGAGATGAAGAATTAATATTGATGTATACAGGAACTTTGTGTTCCTTTTTTCGACGAATTTCCGTCAACGAAGAAACTCCTAGGAAGATAACACTCGCGTCATCTCCCTTCTAGTAAGGTAAAGGTGGAGTTGAGGGCATCCCCTATTGCTGAGAGTACCATCTCCGCCTTAACGGCTCTCGAGTGTGGTGGGCACGAGGCCATTACCACGGGACACACGGCAGCTGTGACATACGGGTTGCCATAGTTTCCCAAGTTTCCCCAGGTGCCCATTTATAGAAAAACTCGAGAGTGAGGAAGAGCTGGGTGTACACGGGTCCATTAGCTAGGCATGCTAGCTACTACACCACGGAGGCGCTGGTAATAATGGGTAGACGGAGTATATATATATATATATATATATATATATATATATATATATATATATATATATATATATATATATATATATATATATATATATATATATATATATATATATATATATATATATATATATATATATATATATATATATATATATATATATATATATATATATATATATATATATATATATATATATATATATATATATATATATATATATATATATATATATATATATATATATATATATATATATATATATATATATATATATATACACATTCTCGTTATCGAAATTCAGTAATGCTGAATCCTGCAACTATTGGTATATGAAGATCCTGCCTAATTGGAAGAGAAATGTTTGGTGCTTATATTAATAATGATATTAATAGTAATGACACTGATAATTACAACAACAACAATGGTAATAAATAATAAAACCATCAACCAATAACCACTTACGAAATGCTGTCTCCTCAAAGAAACGTGTCTGGCGATGTGTCTCAGATGAAAAACTTTGGCGTCATTACTTTGTGTGGCGCGTGATGACCGCGGGCGCGGACCCCGCCCTGGGACTGGCGGGGCGGCAAGACACAGGCGGCGGCGACGCGACCAATGACCGGATATGCGGCTTAGCGGCGGCGAGTCCTCAACCCCCCTCCACACACACACACACACACACACACACACACACACACACACACGTGACCTCAGACACCTTGACTTTCCACGCGCCGACATGCCACGCAACCACGGGCAAACACTGAAGGTATTCATTCAACAGACAGAATGAAGCCATGGAATGTAGAGAGTGCAAGGAGAGAGTGCATCATGGGCTGCACAGGGAGGCTGTGTGTAAGCGTTGCTCATTCGGTAGTTCATTTCTAAACGGCAATTGAGATACTAAACTTTTACATTTTCATAAATTATTTGAAAATCATCAGCGGCGTTTAGTTTCTAAAATCCTTTGTGTATCATAACAGAATGGTGTTACTGGCTAGGCGCTGGGATAGAAAAGGAAGCCTGAAAGGAAGATATCTCCCGGGCAGAAGGGCTGGAAAGACACCATGAACGTCTGGGTTAAGAGAGTAAAGAAGAGATAAGGAGCGGGAGGCGGCGCGGCCCATGCACTCACCGAGCATCTTTATGACCGCCTTGTTCCTGGAGCCGTCGTTGGTGCACGAGCTGTTGGGGCTGGTGATGGAGGGCACGGTGCGGGCCAGGCGAGTGGAGCGCTTGAGCTGCACGGCGATGCACAGGTACAGCACGGTGATGAGCAGCAGCGGCGCCACAAAGA
This sequence comes from Eriocheir sinensis, assembly GCF_024679095.1. Taxonomy (NCBI): domain Eukaryota; kingdom Metazoa; phylum Arthropoda; class Malacostraca; order Decapoda; family Varunidae; genus Eriocheir; species Eriocheir sinensis. The sequence continues at coordinate 14,310,743 of NC_066535.1, read as the reverse complement.
ACAGCACCGTCGAGATCTCGAACACCAGTTTGATGGGGTTCTTGATGAGGCACGCCGACGAGCTGGGGTCCACCTCTCCCGACGGCAGGATGCTCTCGTACACGATGCCGTACTGAATGGCGATGGGCACGGCGCACGCTGTGGCCACCACCCAGATGACGCCGATGGAGCGCAGCACGCGGCCCAACTGGGACATGGTCTGGGAGCGCAGCGGGTGGCAGATGCCGATGTAGCGCTCCACGGTGAAGGCGGCGATGGTGAGTATGGACGCGTTGGTGGATATCTCTGCCGTGAAGCCCCGGATGAAGCAAAAGGGCGCGCCGAAGATGTAGGGCCTGCCGCGCCACAGCATGTAGATCTCGTCCGGCATGCCGATGGCCAGCAGGAGCAGGTCGCTCATGGCCAGGCTGAACAGGTAGTAGTTGGTGGCCGTGTGCATGATGCGGTTCCTCACGATGACGATGCAGGTGGCCACGTTCCCCAGCACGCCCGTCACGGTGATGAGCAGGTAGATCACCGTCATCACCACCGTCATGGCCATCCCGTGAATCAGCTGGTGCTCCTCCTCCTCCGCCACCTCGCCGTACAGCACATTACTCGTGTTGCCGACGCTGGTGCTGAGCGTTGAGGTGTTGCCGCCGTCCTGCTGGTGCGTGGCGGTGGGTGGCAGGAAGGTGGAGAGCAGCAGGCTGGAGGTGGGGGTGAGGCTGAGGATGCTGGAGGGCGTGGCATTCACCATTGCCCCCATCGCCGCCCCCTCCATTACGCCGACCTGTGGGAGAGGAATAAGAGGTTCTCAGAATCCATAACACACACACACACACACACACACACACACACACACACACACACACACACACACACACATGCATTACATTACACATATACACACACACACCCTTCCTCACAGTCCCCGAAGAAGCACTGAAGTCACATCCACCCTTCTCCTTTTTCCTTTCCTCGTCTCATCGTTTGACCTGAAGGAACGCCAACACCTCCCCTTTTACCTAGAATCCTCCATTTATTAACCTGATCCTGATATTCTCTCCCGCGCTCGACAATTATATTTCTCCACGCTAAGAAAAAAGCAGGTGACAGGACGCGAGAGGAGACGTTATAAAGAACACCGCGAGGGGCAAAAAGGCGAACAATGAACGGCGCTGCAGGTGGAGGAGACCCTTATCAGAGTCATCACTGGAAATACCTTCGATGAAAAAGCTCTGCTCGTGCCTGATGTAATAAAGAAGGGCGCACGCAAGACTGCATCAATTGAAGAGATGAATGTGTCACTTTATATGTAAATTGATTTGAGAGAGAGAGAGAGAGAGAGAGAGAGAGAGAGAGAGAGAGAGAGAGAGAGAGAGAGAGAGAGAGAGAGAGAGAGAGAGAGAGAGAGAGAGAGAGAGAGAGAGAGAGAGAGAGAGAGAATGGTGATGTTTTTCTCTGTAATGACAAAGCATCCATGTCCCCACTCAACGACCCCTTTCTGTTCTATGTTAAAAAATGACGTTCGTTGAAATAATCTGATATTTGGCAGGATGAAGATACTTAAAAAAATACATTACTGCGCATGACAAAGTACAGACGCGTAATAATGAAACAAACACACAAGAGAAAACGGCAGGAAAAACAAGGATAAACATGACTAACGGTAAATAAGTATCAAACAGACTGTCCTGCCTTTCGGAGGGTGTAATATTAAATAACCTTCCTTCACTGTGACCCCGATTAAAGAACATTGGTTAAGAGGGGTCAGCAGAGGAGAGAATGTTATCTAATCTTATACAGAACGCCAAGGAAAGAAAAGAAAACCAGACTTACACCCACACACAGACACTCACCCACCCACCCACACCCACTCCCCCCACACTTAATTCCACTTCCCGCTCCCCCCTCACACACCGACACCCATCCACCCACACTCACTCCCCCTCCCCACACCTATTTCCCCTCCCCCATCCCCAAATCCCACAACCTTTCGGATTCCTTTTTGAGTCCCATTCGTCGGTGGTTTCGCTGCTCCAACACACACACACACACACACACACACACACCCACACACTCACGTCTAATAAGTTCAGATGATGAGCTGAAGAAGTTATTAGGGAAGGCTGAAAACATGTGGAGAGCGTCAGAAATAGCACAGCAATTAATGACTCTCTCTCTCTCTCTCTCTCTCTCTCTCTCTCTCTCTCTCTCTCTCTCTCTCTCTCTCTCTCTCTCTGCTTCCAGTAATAACCGATCTTCTCCGGGTCGAGTCTGTAACCTTGTACCCTCTAATCCTTACTCTTCCTTTACCACCACCAACAACCTCTACCACCACCCCGACCATCACAACCATCACCTCCTCCAACCACAATCACCACCACCTCCACTATCAGTACCTCCACCATCGTCTCCACCACCACCACCAGATCCACTCCGTTTCTTTCCCTTCCTTATCACCCGTTACTTCTTTTTCTATCCTCGTAATTAGCTATTTTTCCTACCATCCCACTCATCTTTTCCGCCTTTATCTCCCCTTCTCTCTCTCTCCATCCGTCTTCTTTTCGGTATCCTCCTCATTAATCTATTTTTCTAACATTACCCTCAGCCCCCGAGTAAAAATGCGAGCTAGGGCGAGACACAGACAGCCCTGGATAAGTCAAACCGCAGCGACGAGGCGAGATATATAAAAAAGGAACGTGAGGAAAAGGGCTTTCAGTAAACTAACCGCTGGAGGCATTGGGAACCGGTGTTGCATGTCTGTCCTGCCCACGGTGAACGCGAGTCGCATCATGCAAATACGAGAACGAATTTAATGCCTGGACGTGTTAGCCATTACCGAATCGTGCCAACTCTTGAATATTTAATGCTTGAATTGTCACTGGCGAGGACTGGTGTGAAAGCTTCGAACGCACACACACACAAAAAAAGAATGCATAAAAAGGGAGAGGCGTAAAATGCTGCGTCAAAACTGCGGAAGAGTAAAAGAAAATATGATAATAAAAAAATAATGAAGAGATAGATGGATAGATAAGGAGCGGTGAGTAGCGGGCTTTTTTTCATATTTGTTTCCTTTTTTTTATGCCCTTGAACTGACTCCTCTGCTATAAAAAAAAAGAAGAAAAAAAGAGAGATAGACATACAGAGACAGAGAGAAAGAGTGTCCAGAAATTAAGGATCACGGAAGGAAACGATAATCAGCGAAGGCGTCACCTGTACCTTCACCTGTCGGGCCGCGCACCTGGCGAGTGGCGGGCCGAGGTGACGCTGCTCCGCGGATTAAACGGATTACCTGAAGTGAGCTGAAGGCCGCGGATGCCGTCGTCCTTGAATCTCTCTCTCTCTCTCTCTCTGACTTACTTATTAATCTATCTTTTTTTTATTCCTCTATTTCTGTCTTTCTTCCTGTCCACCTTTTTTTCTTTTTTTTTCCCTATTTATTTATTTAGTTTCACATTTTTATTTCTTTATATTATTGCCTGCCTGTCGCCCTGTCCTTGTGTGCGTTTGCGTGTGTGTGTGTGTGTGTGTGTGTGTGTGTGTGTGTGTGTGTGTAGATAAAGCTCTCACATGTGGGACAGATTGAAAATGACGTCACGAGCGGCGATTTAAATAGAATTAACTTTCCGCTCAAAAAAATCCCTGCCGTAACTTTGGCCGGGAAAAATGAGACTGGCGGCAGGCGTTGACAGGCGGGGAGTGGCGCGTAATTTGTGGCTGTGACTGATGATCAATAGAACCTGTGTGTGTGTGTCTTGTGGTTTGGTCTTCCGGGGTACATTGAGGCGAGGCGAGGCTGGGGCACGATCACACACACACACACACACACACACTCCCCTTCTCCCCCTCGACCCTCCCCACACACACGACCACAAAGCCTGACACACTTTCCCTCCCTGTCCCCCCCACGGCTGCAGATTCGGCTCGGAACCGTCGTAGGCGAGCGACGTGCCGTGACATCTACTTCCTGACGCTCTGCAACCCGACGGACAAAACAATGGACTTCAGCTTTGCCACACTGACGCAGGACAAGACAAGGCCATGCGCGGAGGAGTATGCAGAAGGCTCTCGGAGATATGTTAAAGGATGAAGTTAGCGTACATTCCCGACGTTTTGTTTTTCAGCCAGATGAAGCAGTTCAAGGGCAAAACGTAGAACAAAAAAAAGGAAAAAAAAAGAAGAAAAAAGTCCTCTATGCACTGCCCCTGTAAAGAAAAGAGAATAAGAGGCCAAAAAGAGAGGGTCAAATTCGGATGTCCGGCTTTATGTACACGATTATAGAGAGAACTTCAAGTACAGTGAGACGAATGTGAGGCAGAGGCCATGTTCCCGCCGCTAAAGTGAATACATTTTGCTGAATTACCTTTACGAACACCTGAACATCAAACGATAGACGGGAGTGGGTTTATTCATGCCTGCTCGCTATGGTTACGGCTCAACGTGCATTTATAAGTAATGCGATGTAATTCCTCTTAACACAAACGGCCATGTATGAAGCGCGGCGCCGAGTGCGGAGGCATTAATCGTGTCCTTGGTCATCCAGCCGCTGAAAACACGGGTCTGGTGTCTCGCGTGGAAATATACGGATACCTGACCACCTAGACACCTGTTCTAATCTAACCTAACACCTGTATACCCAGCCTAACATCCTCTTGATCACAACTCTTTTCTCAGGTTTTCCGTTAGAGTTGTTATATAATTATACAGATATACAAGGACACCTGCCCACCTAGACACCTGACCTAATCTAACCTAATCTAACTGAACCTAACCTAAAGTACCCATAACCACTTCTTTTTCAGGTTTTCAGTGTCGATTAGTTTAATAATTATACAGATATGCACGGACGCCTGCCCACCTAGACACTTAACCTAACCTAACCTAACTGAGCCTAACCTCACATGCCCTTAACCACTTCTTTCTCAGGTTTTCAGTGTCGATTAGTTTAATAATTATACAGATATGCACGGACGCCTGCCCACCTAGACACTTAACCTAACCTAACCTAACCTAACCTAACCTAACTGAGCCTAACCTCACATGCCCTTAACCACTTCTTTCTCAGGTTTTCAGTGTCGATTAGTTAAATAATTATACAGATATACACGGACGCTCCCCACCTAGACACCTAACCTAACCTAACCTCACATCCTCTTCACCCCAGCTGCATTCTCAGGTTTTCAGCGTCGAGTACTCAAGTAAATAAGTACATCAGATAACACATAGGTATACCCCATAAGCCTGAGACTTCATACGCTCTCCCTCTCAGCCGTTCCGTAAGAGTTTCAGAGTCGAGAGATTGAATAGGTAAGGATCAGATAACACACTTGGCTCGGCACGTTACACGACTCTGAGATTAAAAAACAAGACAAAGAAGAAAGGAAAAAGGATGAAGACAAGAAGAAGAGTAAGAAGGAGAGAGAGAAGGAAGAAGAGGAAGAGGAAAAAGAAGGAAGAAAAAATAAAAAACAAACAGCGCCGGAAAAACACCACAAAAACTCGTCCCGTCAGAAATCCGGCGGTGCAACACACTCGATCCTTACACGGCAATAAAACCCTCCAGCCCTCTCTATGTACTCACCCATGATGATTTGTTAGTTTTGCATTTCCTGGAATTATAAGTGGTGTCAGATGCAATGTCTTAAATGGAAATTGTAGCGGAGGAGTTGTAGTTTTTCATGGAGGCTTTGGATTGGTAGTAGCTGTTGTAGTTACTTAGAAAAATGCAGTTGAAGTTAGGGCATGAGGGGAAAAAACTACTTGAAGAGTCTAATAACCTTGCTAGGCGGCTGCTGCACCGTCTGCCGTACTGACGCTGCTACACACGTCAGCTCGCACCTGTTTTTATTCATTATACAAAAACTCCGTCGGATATTTTCCCCCGGCGCAAAGGCTTCGGCAAAACTTGAATGTTGTTATTGCCGCCGACGCCGCCAGCCGTATATGATTCCGTGTTGCCTCTTATATAAGTGACAGAGTTACGACATCAACAATAACTAGCATTTTCTGGTGATGTCGCAGGCGTTCTCGAGTTCGGTGTGTGCCGGACTAAGCAGAGCAGGGAGCGAGGTGGGAAGCGGTGTGGCGGCAGTGGTAGAGTTTACCTAATGGATTCCTTGGACCACTGCCACGAGTGAACTCCTGCCTCTCTGTCGTGACGTCCGTCCCTCAAAGCATATGGATCACTCAGCCTTACTCTTCCTGAATGGCGCTGTAGAATCGCTATAGAGAAGCCAACGTCAGGTTTCTAGTCCTCGGACCTCTCTCTTCCATTGAAAGAGCACCACCAACGCGGCTTTGATTAATCAAGCATAGTGAATCGATGATTTTTTACAGTGATAATAATTAATAGGAGCAGCAGCTTTCGGAAGACTCCTCGGCTCTGAGTTTATCTAAATATGAGATAGCAACAAAAGCATCTTCTAAGAACGATGAAAGCCTTTGTTAACACACACACACAAAGTGCTCGCGCGCGAAACACCTAAATAAAAGTGACGCATTAAAAAAAACTGTCCCCCCAAAAATCCAGCAAAATATAATAAAAAAAAAAATCTTTCCACTTTTCCAGATTAAGGGAATTGTATTTAACGGGAGCTGTATTTAAGGGGAGCTATGTTTAAAGGGACCTGTTCTTAATGGGATTTGTGTTTAAAGGGATCTGTGTTCAAAGGGAGTTGTGTTCAAAGGGAGTTGTGTTCAAAGGGAGTTGTGTTCAAAGGGACCTGTGTTTAAAGGCCAGGAAGTGGAGGAGGAGGAGGAGAAGGACGGAGGAAGAGGGGAGGGGAAAGGAAGGGAGAGGGGAGCTGGAGGAGAGTGAGGATGAGGATGGGGTTAAGGGTGTGAAATGGCTGAGGACTAACATAGACCGGCCAGTAACTCACGCCTCACGCCTTAATGTCAAATACAGAGTTGTGACACGGCCGGGGGTGGGAGGGCGGTTGTGGGTTCAGGGAGGGCAGGGGAGGGCCGGTCATTGCAGGGAAAGAGACACATGGACGACAAAGGGAAAAGTGTGAAAAAAATTATTATAAAAAAAAAACTGTAGATTACTATCGCGTTCCCTGAGAGCTGGAAATATGATGGCAGGCGACTCGACATTTTAAGGTTTGTATTTTTTTCAGTATGTATGTATATATGTATGTATGTATGTATGTATGTGTGTATGAATATGTGTATGTGTGTATGTATGTATTTTTTTTTTTTACAGCAAAGGGAGACAGCTCAGGGGCACGAAACAAAAAAAGCAACAAAAATGTCCGCCATGTATGTATGTATGTATGTATGTATGAATGTATGTATGAATGTATGTATCTGTGTATGCATGTATCAATCTAAATTATCTATCCGTTTATATTTACAGTTTGCCTCCACGTTCCAATTTCTCAAGATACAAATAAAAAAAAATGTAACAAATGACGACAACGATTGGAAGGATATAAAGAAAAGGGGGGAAGAGCAGGAGCAGGAGGAGGAGGAGGAGGAGGAGGAGGAAGAGGAGGAGGAGAAAGAGCAGAAATACCTCACCATTAAGTTCGTAAGAGGCAAAGTATGCTAACAGGAAACATATTTTCTCTCCCTCTCTCTCCACCACGTTCATTTTTCGTTCTGATATTGGAAGCAGGAAAAAAAAGTACAAGAGGAGGACGAGAAGGACGACCGCAAGGATGAAGAGGAGGACGAGGACGAGGACGAGGAGGAGGAGGACGAGGGGTGGGCATGATGAAGGGAAGGATTCAATAAGGATCAGAGAGTAGCTTTTTCTTTATATATGGAAAGAGGCCGAGGAAAGCTGGGCTAAATCAGGTCACTTAGGGGGGGGAGAGAGAGAGAGAGAGAGAGAGAGAGAGAGAGAGAGAGAGAGAGAGAGAGAAGGGTGGGGGATGAGGGGAGAGGAGCATGAGCTTTGACACGGGAAGAGGGAAAGCTGTAAGGGAAGATAGAACGGCAGTGAAAGAAAGAAAAAGAAAATAAATAAACGTCTCTCTCTCTCTCTCTCTCTCTCTCTCTCTCTCTCTCACATCAACTATTTCCAAAGCCAAGTACGGAGACTAATCAGGTTCTAATGACTGTTTCTTTAGGTTCGTGGCACAGAGGAAGGGTCAAAATGCCACCAGGGTCATTAAACTACCTCTGAAAATGCCAAAAACTCCTCCGGAAACCGTGTCAAATGTGTGAACTTGGGCGACGAAATGTTTAAAAAGAATAAGGGCTTAAGCATCATCATATAGGAGGGGCTATTTTTCTTTTTCTTTCTTTTTTTACATCAAAGAAAATGGCTCAAGGGCAAAAAAAGGGAGTGCAAAAAAGAAAGCCCGCTACTCGCCGCTCCCATAAAAGACAAAAGTTAAGAGTAGCCAAAAGAGAGGTCAATTTTCGGGTGGTGGTATTGTTTCCTTTTATTTTTACCTCGAGCTGTTTCTTTTGCCCTCTTTCGGCCACCTCTTCGGATTCTTTACAGGAGCAGCGAGTAACGGGCTTTTTTTTATTATTGTTTCCTTTTTTGTGCCCTTGTGCTGTCTCCTTTCCTGTAAAAAAAAATAAAAAAAAAAAAAATAAATAAATTCCAGCATTTCCCGACGCTTTAATGATGGGCGTCGCGGTAGTCTCACTCCAGGATTAATTACGCAAACCTTTTGAATCTGATCCTCTTTGGTGGGATGCTGCGTAAGGGTTCTCAGTATGACGTTAAGTAATCGCCCTGGGCTCTCTGTTATATTTATTTCCCTCTTTGTCTGTCTCTGTTTTCGTCATGTTTAAGCTTTCAAATTCTTCTAATTCCATTTTCCTTTTGCGCAAACTATTTTTTTCTTGTTTACACGTTTTCTTTCATCATTATCCTCAGCATTTTTATTTTATTTCAACACACACACCCACACACCCACACCCACACACCCACACCCACACACACACACGCACACGCACACACACAGGAGAACTAATATATTACTCTCCATGTTATTTTCTTTTACCATGTCGTTGATGATGATATACAAGAAAGAAGGAAAAAGGTAAGAAAGAAAGAAGAGAGAAAAAGGGATGGAAGAAAAGTCAGAAACAGAGAAAGAATGAATGAAAGAAAGAACGAAAGAAGAGAGAAAAAAGGATGGAAGGAAAGTCAGAAAGAAACAGAGAAAGAATGAATGAAAGAAAGAACGAAAGAAGAGAGAAAAAAGGATGGAAGGAAAGTCAGAAACAGAGAAAGAATGAATGAAAGAAAGAACGAAAGAAAGAAATGATGATAACGCAGTAGAATATAAACACACACACACACACACACACACACACACACACACACACACACACACACACAGACACATACAAAGGAGTCTATCCCACCACTATTTTTTCCACCCTACCCTTCCACCCATCATCTCTCTCACTTAACTCTTTAATGCAACGTTCCAGCTCAGTACGTGTCCTGCATTGGGGAACGTTCAAATGAGAAGAGTTGAAATGTAGACATAATAACACTAACCCACACACACACAGACATACGTACACACACACACACATGCATTTCCCTTCCCCACCCATCCCATGCCGGCCTCCACCTGCCGTACCGCGCCCGCCACCCCACCGCCCATGCTGCCCCCCGTCGCACCTCCCAGCCCATGCCCCCTCCCCAACCCCACCCCATGACTGCGTTTATGCATGGAATATATTCACGGCACAATAGCGCGCTTAATTACTGCGATTTTCAATGCTAAATATATATATCCGTTTCGGTCCATGCACACAGCCGCCAGACCCGATACCCGACGGCAATGGTGAAAAATATGATGGTAGTGTATTGAAATTATGTACATGCGCGATGAGAGAATTAAAAACCCTACCGAATGTTTCCCGTCACTTTTCGAAATGTGTTAAAGGAGTTAAAAGAAAAGAAAAAAATGATATATAGGTAAAAAAAAGGTAAAAATAGACAAATAAATAGATAAAATAAATAAGCAGGTAAATAAATAGGTAAATAGGTAAATAATAATAAATAAACGGGTAAATAATAACAAATAAGGAAATAATAATAAATAGGTAAATAATAATAAATAAATAGGTAAATAATAAGAAATAATAGTAAATAAATAGTTAAAATAAATAAGTAGGTAAAAAATAGGAAAAAAATAGGGTCGTGCACAAAAAAAATATATATACGCGATGACAGAATTGAAACTCCGCCAAATAGCTCACGTCAGTTTTCGAAATATGTTATGGGAGTAAAAAGAAAAGAAGGAAAAAAGATAAATACGTAAACTAAGATGAAAGTAAAAGGAATATCGGGTCGTGTACATAAGTTAATTTATATATACGCCATGACAGAAAAAGCAACTCCACTAAATATTTCACAACAATCGTCAAAACATGTTAATTAAAGGAGTAAAAAGAAAAGAAAAAAGATATATATGCAAACTAAGATAAGAGAGAAAAAATTACAAGTCGTTTTTCTTACAGCAAGTTTCCACAGCATTTTTTTGTGGGGGGGGAACTAACTCAAAAGCAAAAGAGATATATAAAAAGAAGATAAAACAAGATAAGAAAAAACATATCGAAGTTAAACAAAAGAAAAATATATGAAGGTAATAAACAAACCGACATAAAAGAACCTAGACATAAAATAAAGAAGTTAAATATGTAAATAAAAAAAAAATGATATACACGAAAGAAAGACGAAAATAAAACGGTACTGAAACATGAAGACACACACACACACACACACACACACACACACACACACACACACACACACACACACACACACGCACGAAGGTAAAGTTACAATTAGAATACGAGAAGCAGGGAGGAGGGAGGAAGGAAGGGGAAGGAGAGAATGGGAGGTAGCGGGTAGGGGAGGAAGGTTTAAGTCCCCTGCTGACTCGCCTACTGGTGGTGGACAAGGAGGAGAAAAAGGTAGGGGACGTCAGTGGGTCAGGGATGGCAGGGTGAAGGAGAAAAAAGAACAGGGAGAAAAGGGGTTTGATAGGGAAGGTATAGAGATGGAGGAGAAGGGGAGAGAGGGGAAGGGAAGGTGGTGGTGCTGGATTAGAGAAAAGGGGGAAAGGAAAGGACAGGGATAGAAAGGTGAGGAAGAGGAAAGGGCAAGGAAGAGAAGGGGAGTGATAGGGAAGGGGATAGTAAGGGAGTAGATGGGCAGCGAGGGTCTGACGATGGTATGTGATTGCAGAAGAGGGGACAAGGGAGATAAAAGGGCAAGGGGATAAGTGAAGTGACAGGGAAAGACAGAAGAGGGAAGGAGGGGCTGGTAGGACAGGGAACAGGGTAGGGGCAGGGAGAGGCAGGGCAGTCGAGGAAGAGTCATGGAGAGAGAGGAGAGTGGAGAGAAGCAAGGAGAGGAGGTGAGGGGATGACAGATGTGAGATTCGGAAAAGAGTGGAGAGGAATGAAGAGGAGAGGAGAGGAGTGGAAGACATGGTGTGGGTGGGTGGCAAGGAGACATCGAGTGGGTAGTGGACAGTAATGAAGGGTGGAAGGCAGGAAGAGGAAGGGGAGGGCAGGGTGTGGGTGGCAGGGAGATACGGGGAGAGGAGTAAAGTAGCTGTGTAGGGGGAGGTAATGAAGGTTGGGAGAGGGTAAGAGGAAGAGAAAGACAGGGTGAGGGCGGCGTAGTGAGCGATAATGAGGTTAGGAGAGAGGACGAGGAAGGGACAGGATGGGAGTGCTGGGGGAAATCATGAAAGAGGGAAGGGAGCTGGGAGAGGAAGGCGTAGAGGGATGTCATCAGGGGTCGTATCAATACCCGTAGACGTTAAAAGTGGTTTAGTTTTCAAAGGAGAAATTCCGTCTAAGTTTCCTCCTCACGCCTAGAAATCGCGAGTTTACTTCTAGAATTCCTTTAGTTTTCAAAGTAGAGATTCCGTCTAAGTTTCCTTCTCACGCCTAGAAATCGCGAGTTTACTTCTAGAATTCCTTTAGTTTTCGAAGTAGAGATTCCTTCTAAGTTTCCTTCTCACGCCTAGAAATCGCGAGTTTACTCCTAGAATTCCTTTAGTTTTCGAAGTAGAGATTCCGTCTAAGTTTCCTTCTCACGCCTAGAAATCGCGAGTTTACTTTTAGAATTCCTTTAGTTTTCGAAGTAGAGATTCCTTCTAAGTTTCCTTCTCACGCCTAGAAATCGCGAGTTTACTCCTAGAATTCCTTTAGTTTTCGAAGTAGAGATTCCTTCTAAGTTTCCTTCTCACGCCTAGAAATCGCGAGTTTACTCCTAGAATTCCTTTAGTTTTCAAAGTAGAGATTCCGTCTAAGTTTCCTTCTCACGCCTAGAAATCGCGAGTTTACTCCTAGAATTCCTTTAGTTTTCAAAGTAGAGATTCCGTCTAAGTTTCCTTCTCACGCCTAGAAATCGCGAGTTTACTCCTAGAATTCCTTTAGTTTTCAAAGTAGAGATTCCTTCTAAGCTTCCTTCTCACGCCTAGAAATCGCGAGTTTACTTCTAGAATTCCTTTAGTTTTCAAAGTAGAGATTCCGTCTAAGTTTCCTTCTCACGTCTAGAAATCGCGAGTTTACTCCTAGAATTCCTTTAGTTTTCAAAGTAGAGATTCCGTCTAAGTTTCCTTCTCACGCCTAGAAATCGCGAGTTTACTCCTAGAATTCCTTTAGTTTTCAAAGTGGAAATTCCGTCTAAGTTTCCTTCTCACGCCTAGAAATCGCGAGTTTACTCCTAGAATTCCTTTAGTTTTCAAAGTGGAAATTCCTTCTAAGTTTCCTTCTCACGCCTAGAAATCGCGAGTTTACTTCTAGAATTCCTTTAGTTTTCAAAGTAGAGATTCCGTCTAAGTTTCCTTCTCACGCCTAGAAATCGCGAGTTTACTCCTAGAATTCCTTTAGTTTTCAAAGGAGAAATTCCGTCTAAGTTTCCTTCTCACGCCTAGAAATCGCGAGTTTACTCCTAGAATTCCTTTAGTTTTCAAAGGAGAAATTCCGTCTAAGTTTCCTTCTCACGCCTAGAAATCGCGAGTTTACTTCTAGAATTCCTTTAGTTTTCAAAGTAGAGATTTCGTCTAAGTTTCCTTCTCACGCCTAGAAATCGCGAGTTTACTCCTAGAATTCCTTTAGTTTTCAAAGTAGAAATTCCGTCTAAGTTTCCTTCTCACGCCTAGAAATCGCGAGTTTACTTCTAGAATTCCTTTAGTTTTCAAAGTAGAGATTCCGTCTAAGTTTCCTTCTCACGTCTAGAAATCGCGAGTTTACTCCTAGAATTCCTTTAGTTTTCAAAGTAGAGATTCCTTCTAAGTTTCCTTCTCACGCCTAAAAATCGCGAGTTTACTTCTAGAATTCCTTTAGTTTTCAAAGTAGAGATTCCTTCTAAGTTTCCTTCTCACGTCTAGAAATCGTGAGTTTACTTCTAGAATTCCTTTAGTTTTCAAAGTAGAGATTCCTTCTAAGTTTCCTTCTCACGCCTAGAAATCGCGAGTTTACTTCTAGAATTCCTTTAGTTTTCAAAGTAGAGGTTCCTTCTAAGTTTCCTTCTCACGCCTAGAAATCGCGAGTTTACTTCTAGAATTCCTTTAGTTTTCAAAGTAGAGATTCCTTCTAAGTTTCCTTCTCACGCCTAGAAATCGCGAGTTTACTTCTAGAATTCCTTTAGTTTTCAAAGTAGAGATTCCTTCTAAGTTTCCTTCTCACGCCTAGAAATCGCGAGTTTACTCCTAGAATTCCTTTAGTTTTCAAAGTAGAGATTCCTTCTAAGTTTCCTTCTCACGCCTAGAAATCGCGAGTTTACTTCTACAATACCTTTAGTTTTCAAAGTAGAGATTCCTTCTAAGTTTCCTTCTCACGCCTAGAAATCGCGAGTTTACTTCTAGAATTCCTTTAGTTTTCAAAGTAGAGATTCCGTCTAAGTTTCCATCTCACGTCTAGAAATCGCGAGTTTACTTCTAGAATTCCTTTAGTTTTCAAAGTAGAGATTCCTTCTAAGTTTCCATCTCACGCCTAGAAATCGCTAGTTTACTCCTAGAATTCCTTTAGTTTTCAAAGTAGAGATTCCGTCTAAGTTTCCTTCTCACGCCTAGAAATCGCGAGTTTACTCCTAGAATTCCTTTAGTTTTCAAAGTAGAAATTCCGTCTAAGTTTCCTTCTCACGCCTAGAAATCGCGAGTTTACTCCTAGAATTCCTTTAGTTTTCAAAGTAGAGATTCCTTCTAAGTTTCCATCTCACGTCTAGAAATCGCGAGTTTACTCCTAGAATTCCTTTAGTTTTCAAAGTAGAGATTCCTTCTAAGTTTCCATCTCACGTCTAGAAATCGCGAGTTTACTCCTAGAATTCCTTTAGTTTTCAAAGTGGAAATTCCTTCTAAGTTTCCTTCTCACGTCTAGAAATCGCGAGTTTACTTTTAGAATTCCTTAAAAGCCAGCGAAAATGTAAAAGTAAAGAGGGAGGGGGTTGTCTTGTTAATATCCAGCAAATTGTAATGCCGACACGCAAGGACAATTCATATCATCCTCAATGCTCAAACTTGCATGCTCGTAAAAACAATAACACTAGAAAATCTTTTAAACCTGAAACCTTTGTCATATAGCCTACATTTGAGGCTAAAATCAAAAATAACGTCATAATGCAATTCGCTCCACCTTCTAGGAATAACTACTGCTGGGAGAAACCCTTTTAGTACCCATTATAGAGGGAAAGCTTGAAGTCTATATTAATATGGCCCTAGGAGGAACAAACCGTGAAATGAGGGAGTGAATGAGTGAGTGAGAGAGAGGGGGAGTAAGAGACGGAGGGATGGAGCAAGGGAGAGGTAGAGAGGGAGGGTAGGAGGGAGGGATGGAGTAATGGAGGGAGGGAGGGATGAAAGGAACGCTATATCTGCTAAGACCGCTGTTCGTTAAAGCCTCTTACCGGCGGCGGATGTGAGAGGAAGGCGTGAAACATGAACACGAGATATGCCACACGTTGAGTCGCGGCGGACGATGAGAGAGTGTGCGGAGACAGACAGGCGGAGGAAGGAGTATGGGAATGCTGGTATGCGTGTGGGTGCGTGCGTGTGTGTGTGTGGGGGGGGTGTTCTAGAGTGAAAAAGAGAGAGCAATGCAATATTCACGGTTCAAAAATACCAATACGTTTCTGTAATGAGCGTAAAATGGAGAAGAAGGAAAAGAAAAAAAAATATTATCTTTCTTCTCCTTTTCGGCTTCAAGTAACTTATCTGCAACCTATTTCTCTCCTCCTCCTCTTTCCTTTTTTTTTTAGCTCCTTTCTTTCTCTTCTCTACACGTCATCTGTTTTCTAATTCCTTTCCCTCTTCCTTCATACATCCTCACTTTCCTTCTTATCATCCTTATCCTCATTCTTCATTCTTGTCTTCTCTTCCTCCTCTTCCTGTTACTCTCCTTCCCGTCCTTCTCTGCTTTCTTGATCCTCCTCCTTATTTTCTTTTATCTCCACATCATCTGTTTTCTCTCTCCTCTTTTTCTTTCCTCTCTTTCATCGTCACTTTTCTTCTTATCGTCCTTATTCTCATTCTAATCACGTCTCCTCTTCTTCCTCTTCCTTCAGTCACGCTCCCTCCGGTCATCCTCCTTTTCTTTCTTCCTTTCTTCTCTTTTTTCCTGAGTGAGTGTGTTTCGGGTGTGTTTCGTACCCGAGGACGCTGGTGTTACAAATGGTTCACGCTGGGTGTTAGTTATCCTTCTTTTTCTTTTTTCTTTTATTTTCTGCTATTTTTTTTCCTCTACTATTTCTTCTTCTATTTTTGTTTCTTCTTCTTCTTCTTCTTCTTCTTCTTCTTCTTCTTTTTTTTCTTCTTCTTCTTTTCTTTTTTTCTTTATATCTAGTTACTTCTTTATATTTTTTCATTTTCTTTCATTTCTTCTGCTATATCTTCTTCTTTTTTCCTTCTCCTTCTTTATCTTATTTTCTCTTTCTTTTTATTTATCTCCAGTTTTTTCTTCTTTTCCTTCTTCTTCTCCTCCTCCTCCTCCTTCTTCTTCTTCTTCTTCTTCTTCTTCTCATCATTCTTATTATCATTATCACCATCTTTATCATCATTACTATCATCATCCTCACTGTTCGCTGTCGTTTTTGTTGTTGTTGTTGTTGTTGTCGTTTCAGATTTGTTATTATTAAACCGGATGATGTTGCCAGTTATTGTCGTTTTTGTTGTTATTATTGATGCAAAAATTGTTTATGTTGTTGTTGCTGTCGTCGTTGTTGCTATAGTTGTTGTTAATTCAGATGTTGATGTTGATGTTATTTATTGCTGTTGTTCCCCTGTAATCATTCTTGCATTCTCCTCTCCAAGTTCAAAGTTCACAATCACAAATTTTCAATAACGACAAGTCCGCAAAAGTAACGATGAAACAAACAAACAAACAAAAAACTCGAACAAACTTTTAGCTACGAGCAACAGAAAGTATATAATTCACATCCGCCGTCATAGGCAGAGCTAATAACCATTTTGAGTCATTAAGGAATTTTTCGCTTTTCACGACCCTTTTGATCACACTTTTATTAGCCAGCCTTCCCTAATTGGCTTCAGTACATTTCTCTATCTCATTTCCTTCGCCTATGCTTGCTATGTCACCCGTTCTCCTTCCCCGCAGTAAACAATTATCTATCTCTTCAACACCTTCTCTACGTCCTGTTCTTATTCTTGTCTACTCTTCAACGTGTTCTCTAATCTCCTTTCCTCTCTCCCTTACTTGGTATGTCATCCTCCTCCTTCCAGGCCAATAACAATCGTCTATCTCTTCTCCATGTTCTCTATCTCCTTCCTTCACTACAACTTGCTGTGTCGGTCTTCTCCTTCCCAGCCTGAAAGAACCTTTTATCTATTCAACACATTTACTAACTCCTGTCTCTTGCCCCTACTTGCTATGTCGCTCCATCCTCCCAGGCCAATAACAATCGTCTATCTCTTCTCCATGTTCTCTATCTCCTTCCTTCACCACAACTTGCTATGTCGCTCTTCTCCTTCCCAGCCTGAAACAACCTTTTATCTATTCAACACATTTTCTAACTCCTTTCCCTCGCCCCTACTTGCTATGTCGCTCCATCCTTCCAGGCCAATAACAATCGTCTATCTCTTCTCCATGTTCTCTATCTCCTTCCTTCACCACAACTTGCTATGTCGCTCTTCTCCTTCTCAGCCTGAAACAACCATCTATCTGTTCAACACATTTTCTAACTCCTTTCCCTCGCCCCTACTTGTTATGTCGCTCCCTTCTTTTCAGCCTGTAACAACCGTCTATGTGATTTTACTGCAATGGTCCGAAAGATTCTCCCCATTAGAGCTAAACACCATAGATTTCCCACGGGCAAACAACAGTAAGGAGGAAAAACAGAGCCGGGGACGCAGGGAGGAGGTGGATGGGGGTGGGGGAAGGAGGGCAGCGCTGCAGAGAGAGAAAAGAGAGAGAGAGAGAGAGAGAGAGAGAGAGAGAGAGAGAGAGAGAGAGAGAGAGAGAGAGAGAGAGAGAGAGAGAGAGAGGAAATGGAACTGAATCCGGGAAAAAAAAAAAAAAAAAAACTGGAGAAAAACAGTTTGATCAATTGATACACATGGGACTTACATAACACACACACACACACACACACACACACACACACACACACACACACACACACACACACACACACACACACACACACACACACACACACACACACACGTTAGCGGGCAGTGTTTAGTGTTTCTGCAGCCTAGATTGTCTGTCCGCGTGTGTGTTTGTTTTGTGCTTGATGGGAGAGTGACGGTTTGAGTGTTGGGTAGCGCAGAGTGGCGTGTGCGTGTGCGTATGCGTGTGTATATGTGTGTGTGTGTGTGTGTGTGTGTGTGTGTGTGTGTGTGTGTGTGTGTGTGTGTGTTCCTAAGCCTCAGGCCTCACCAGTGTTGCCATGCTCCCACGCACTTGAATTCTGCTACGTCTGCACTGTTTGATATACTCCGGGTGTGTTTGATCTCAGCGGGACGTGTTACTGTTTGGCCCAGAGCCGCGGACCCTTCAAGCTGACCAACGATACTCCTCCATGTTTCCTTCCTGCCCCTCCAGCCCTGCCTCACCACGCCCCCGCCCGCTACATCTACAGTCTTACCATACCCGCTCACCCTCGCCCATATCACGAACCCTGCCCCCAGCTGTCCACCAATACTCCAGCCTATGTTCTCCTTGCCCCTCCCGCCCGGACACATATTTCCAATCTCTCTACGGGTATATGGTACTTGAGTGAAGACGATCGGCTGTACCTTCGAAACTTACCACTGGGTGTTCTGGAAAATACTCTCATTGCGATTCACACTCTCTTCTTCTGTTGTTTCTTCTTCTACTTCAACTTCTTCTTTTTTTCTATTTTTTCTTTATCTCCAGGTACTTCTTCATCTTTTTTTTTTCTTTCATTTCTTCTGCTATATCTTCTTCTTTTTCTTCATTTCCTTCCTAAATAACTCTAACTAAACTTAACCTAACCTAACCTAACCTAACCATACCTAGCCGGACCTATTCAAGAGAGTGCAGAGAAGGGAACTACACGACCCGGACCTGGACATAACATCGCATTACAGACAGCTTGAAAAATATACAGGTTCAGAGATTCATGAAGATAGGCAGAGACGTATATAAAGGCAGGCAAAGGGACGTGAAAGGAAGCATTTATACGTACATACATACACACTGAAAGGCTTATACGTACATTCATATAGACAGACACACAGGCACAGACGCATATATACTCCGGACCCCCCACCCCCCCCACCCCCACAAAGAGAATCAGACAGACACACAGATACCCCTTTCCCTTGAACGTTCCCCTTGACAGCAACAACAACAACAACAACAACAACAACAACAACAACAACCAAAAGGAAAAAAAAAAGAACCACCAACCACAACGCGACCCAAACAACGAAGACCAATGATCCACCTTACCTCCAATTACGTGCCAAGGAAGCCAATACGGGGGCCTTTTGAGCTTCAGAATAAGGAGGTATTGTAGAAGACTCGAGGGATTTGATGGTTGGTGAAAGGGGGAGATTAAGAAGGAGGCGTAGGAGCAGGAGGAGGAGGAGTGGAAGTAGTAGCAGTAGTAGTAGTAGTAGTAGTAGTAGTAGTAGTAGTAGGAGAAGGAGGAGGAGGAGGAGGAGAAAACAGAGAATTAAACCGCGTAGAGAAAGCTTTAGTAGAGAAAGATATAAGAACAGGAAGTATGTTACCCTAGTTGGTCTAATATAATGGACGAGGAGAAGAGATAAGGAAGGAGAAGGAGGAGGAGAAAGAAGACAGAGAATTAAACCGTGTAGAGAAAGCTTTAGAAGAGAAAGGTATAAGAACAGGAAGTATGTTAACCTAGTTGGTCTAATATAATGGACGAGGAGAAGAGATAAGGAAGGAGAAGGAGGAGGAGAAAGAAGACAGAAAATGAAATCGTGTTGAGAAAGCTAAAGTAGAAAGGCGTAAGAATAGAAAGTATTTTACCCTAGTTGGTCTAATAAAGGACGAGGAGAAGAGATAGGGAAGGAGAGAGAAGAGGAGAAAGTAGAGAATGAAACCGTGAAGAGAAAGTTGAAGTAGAAAAAAGTATAATATTAAGAAGTATGTTACCACGGTCGATTTAATAATGGGCGAAGAGAAGAGTTAAGGAAGGAGAAAGAAGAGGAGAAATCAGAGAATGATTCCGTGAAGAAGATGAAGTAGAGAAAGGTTTAACAGAAAGAATTATTATACCACGTTTGATTCTATGTCGGAGGAGGAAAAGGAAAGAAAATAGAAAATGAAAAAGGTGTGGAGGAAAAGATAAAAGTTAGGGAAAGGCGAAGAAAAGTTAAAGGCTGAGAGGTGAAGAAATTGGGGTGAGGGAGCAACAGGAAGGAAGAAAAATACAGGTTGAAAAGTGTAAATGGATGGACGAGTAAAAAAAGAAAGAAAGAAAGAAAGAAAGAAAGGAAAAATGTTGGTGAGGGAGAGTGGCGGGAAAAAACAGAAACAGAAAAGAAAAAACACAGAAGTACGAAAACAGGAGAAGAGGCAGATGAAGAGGAAAGGATGAACAGGAAGAAGAAGGAAGAAGGAAGAGAGAAAGAAAGATAAAGCGAGGAAAACAGACAGAGAGAAGTGGAAGAGGAAACAATCGGACGGAGGGAACGGGCAAAGAAGAGTTAGGAGAGGGAGAGGGAGAAGGGGAGAGGTGGACACGATAAACAGAAAGACTTAGGAGTGTGTAGATCAGCGAGCAGACGGGCGGGCGGAAGGGTGGACGGGTGGGCGGGGAGGAAGGTGGGCAGGTCAGGTGGGCCGGCAAGTGGGTTCATGGGTTAGTGGGTCACAGGACAAGGCAACAGTGAGCCCCGGGAAGGTTGTGTGGCCGAGACATTTATTGGACCAGAGGAGATTTGTGAACCATAAGTATGTGGGTATTGTGTTGCACTGGGCGGCGATAGGATCGGGGTCATTCGTTTTAGTGCGTTGGCAACAGTGGTAATGACAGGAGCCGCGTCGCTGATAAAATGTGTAGCAGGTGTATAGTAGTAGTAGTAGTAGTAGTTGTTGTTGTAGTAGTAGTAGTAGTAGTAGGGTCAACGTAGCAATTTCCCACAACTCGAGCGCATACTTGTGTGAACTAATTAGGGACAGGCTTGCTTTGTGCCATAAAATACCTACTGTGTACTTAATTACCTAGTCTCTCTCTCTCTCTCTCTCTCTCTCTCTCTCTCTCTCTCTCTCTCTCTCTCTCTCTCTCTCTCTCTCTCTCTCTCTCTCTCTCTCTCTCTGCTTACCCAGCCATCAGCACGCGAGGAACAGGCAAATACTTTTATAATCCTTCTTAAAAGCAATGATTAATTTTATTTTAGCGACCAATCTTCCAGGTAATTACCGTAATTACAGCGGATGCAACGAACTTAGCTGGGTGGATGGGAATTACGGATAGATATATGGATAGATAGATAGATAGTTTGATAGAGAGTGAAAATGAAAAAAAGAACAAAGGAAGAACAAAGGAATAACAGGGAGAAAACGAAGAATAAAAACGAAACGAAAAAAAGGAGAGAAGAAAAAACGAAAAATATGACCAAAGAAGAACTAGAAACAGAATAAAGGAAGAACAAATAAAAAAGGGGAGGAGGAAGACGAAGAAAACAAAAAAAATGAAGTTAAGAGAGTAAGACAGAGAGAGAGAGAGAGAGAGAGTGATAATTAATTCCTCTTCCGATTACTGGTCATATCAATTGCTAATGTTGGCACTAGTGGGCATCAGAGCGTAGGGACTATGCATGAAGGCTTAGTAAATATATTGCATCATGATTCCTGGTAATACTGCGTGGACCCGATTCAGGCGAGGGACAAACAGACTAGGAAGTTCTCTCTGCACAAATACATAAAACAAAACATTAAATTTTCAACGGGAAGCAACGGGAAGGGAAAATAAATACAGCTGGAAAGTGAAAATGGAGGGATGAGGAAAAGGAAATAAAGAAATAAAGGAAAAATATTTGTGAGGAGGAATGGTGGACAAACTAAATGAATTACCGTATAGCGATTTTTTGGTCATAAAACAAACATTATTATTATCATGAAGCTTTAGCGATAAATATAATGTCGCCTCTGAACGTTTTCCGACCCGGCAGCGAATTCCTAATCTGTCTGCTGTTACGTGGTAGTGTTATGCTATCAGAATGGCCGCGCACAGCCAACATCGGAGTCTGGTATTTGACATTAACATCAACAAGGTTTCTCCTAAGACCACTCCATTACCGCCATCAACTATCTTCTTCAAGTTAGGTTAGGAACAGATGACAGTGGTAAGCGTAATTGAGGATTCGACCATTACCCGTGTGTTGATCAGATTAAAGTGTGAGAAACGCTAAGAGGCTTTACTTAAGTGTGTGCTTGATGTTGGAGCTAGGGGTGTTCTGTTGGCTACGTAGACAAGTGTATCAAGGCGATTTTACTTCAACTTCCAACATTTCTTCCACACTCTCGTTACACTTCAACTTCCAACATTTCTTCCACACTCTCGTTACACTTCAACTTCCAACATTTCTTCCACACTCTCGTTACACTTCAACTTCCAACATTTCTTCCACACTCTCGTTACACTTCAACTTCCAACATTTCGGTTACACTTCTCGTTACACTTCAACTTCCAACATTTCGTCCACACTCTCGTTACACTTCAACATCCAGCATTTCGTTTACACTTCTCGTTACACTCCTACCTCCATCATTTCGTTCACTGTCTCGTTAACTCTCAACATTCACCGTTTCCTTTACATCTTCCACCTACTTTCACATCCACCATTTCGTTTACATTCTCGTTACACTTCAACATCCACCCACCATTTCGTTTACACTCTTCGTTACATTCCTACCGCCACCATTTCGTTCACAGCCTCGTTAACTCTCAACCTCCACCATTTCCTTTACAACTTCTACCTACTTTCACCTCCACCACTTCGTCCACACACTCGCAACTCTTCCATCTCACCAATTTATTTAAACCCTCGTCACATTTCCACCTTCACTATTTCGTCCACTTCCTTGCAACTCTTCCACCTCACCCATTTCATCCAAACCCTCGTCACATATTCCACCTTCCCTAATTCGTTTTCATCTATCTGTTTCCACCTCCACCATTTCCTCCACACCCTCGTTAAACTCCCACCTTCATCTTTTCATCCACAAGCTCTTTCACGTCCTGGCCCTGACGACGATACATTTCCACGCTTCCGACCTTCCGCCCTGTACCCTCCCGCTATCGCCGCCTCTCTCGCCCTTCAACCTCGCCCTCGCTTCACTAAGCAACCGTTGAGCCGCTTGTAAGGGAGGACGCGCGCTTCCGGGCTTGTGTTGCTCCGGAAAGACTCTTGCGTTCCGATCTGCCGAGTTTGTGGAATTGAGTGACGCGAGGAGGGGATGACGAGACTCGCTGACATGTTTGTAGGCGGGAAGAGAAACAAGAATTGGTGTTGTTGTTGTTGTTGATGGTGGTGGTGGTAGTTTTGTTTTTCTTTGTAGTTTTTTGTTTTGATATGGTTGTTGTTGTTCATTCGCACCCGCCGCCGTAACAAAACAAATATTGACGGGATCCCCTTTAGACGGACCATACAGAAACAACAGCAACAACGACACCAACAAAAACAACAAATAAACATCCGTGAAAATCTTCGGGGGGTTCTTGCCTATTTTCACTTAGGTCTATACATCCACGAACCTCCATCAGGAAGGATTATACAGATTTCATTCCATCATTATTTTTTTTATCATCATTTTCATCTTTGTTTTTCCATTATCATTTTTTTCCATCATTATTTTTCATTCCATCGCTATTTCTATTTTTTTTCTTCTGTGCTGTGGGCCTGAACCTGGAAATTTTCTCGGCCGTGGTTATTCAAGATCAGCGCGAGTTACATCAACGAAACCCGCTGCTTATGACAGACCACACCAGCTCTCCTTCCCTCTCCCTACGTCGCTCATTCCCTCGTAAGTCCCTCCTCCAAGGCCTTCTCTTTCTTCACTTCTCCTTCCGCCACTTGGATTACCTCCCACCAACCTCTTACTCTCCTTTCAGCCTCTCGCAGTCTTTTCCACTCAATGTTCCTTTATGTCATTTCTCTGAACTCACATCCTTCCTTTACTTCAATTACCCCCCTCCCCCCCTCCCCCCCCTCCCCCCTCTGGCGTCTTTGATTCCCACGCCCAGTTTTTTTTTTTCCCCTTCGTTCCATCAGCCGTCTTCTCCAACCTCTTTTTCCCACACCCTTCCTTCACTTCTGTTTCTCTCTCCGACCTTTGATTTTCATGTTCCCCTTCTTCAGTTCTCTTCCATTAACTCTCATTTTCATCTACGTCATTCCTTCGCTTCTTCCCTTCCTTTCCATTAACGCTCCTTTTTTTATTCTTCTTCGTCATTTTTTCGCTTCTTCCCTTCCCTTCCCATTAACGCTCCTTTTTTTATTATTCTTTGTCATTTCTTCGCTTCTTCCCTTCCCTTCCCATTAACGCTCCTTTTTTATTCTTCTTCGTCATTTTTTCGTTTCTTCCCTTCCCTTCCCATTAACGCTCCTTTTTTTATTCTTCTTCGTCATTTTTTCGCTTCTTCCTTTCCCTTCCCTTAATTCTCCCTTTTCTTCTTCTTCCTCGTCATTCTTTCCCGGTTACAAATCGTGTGTCATTCCTGCGACTTCCTTTTATTCCGCTGATTCACTTCTTCTTCTTTGACTCTCCTTTCTAACTTGTCACCTTCTTCCTGAGTGTCTTTCAATCTCCCACATTCACTCTACCTTAAACTTTTTCCTACCCTATAACCTTTAACTGTCCAAGCAAACTCTTTTCTACCTTTTCAATCCTCTAGCGTTAGTGTCATAATTATTCCCTCCACTCTATGTACTCTTACTCAGCTCAGTCACTTCTATACATTCTACTTTTCACTCTTCACTTTTCTCTGACACTTCCATTACTTTTTGTCTTTCCAATCTATGTTCTCCACCATTCACTGTCCCATTCCCATTCGGTCTATCTATATATCTTTCTGTCTATCTATTTATCTCAATCTTTCGCCCTCCCGAGAATAATTCTAATCTTATCTTCCTATCTTATCAATTATTAACACCTGCATCGCCTCCATCCTTTCATTAGTCGGTGATAAGAGCAAAAAGAAACGTCAAGGGGAGCACAAAACATCGACAACTTCTAAATGCATACTGAGAGCGCTAATAACGGCGAAACTAATAAATAAATGAATAGACCTTTATACATCTGAATACACAACAATGAAGGACGTGATTTGTAATATAGCTCAAGGGAAGTCACTTTTTGTTAAACTATATTTTTTGTCAAACTGTATTTTTTGTTTAACCATATTTAGATTTTAATTTACTATATTTTTGTCAAACTATATCTAGATGTTTAAGGTCAATTTACAATAGCACAAAAGCTGAGTAGAGAAAAAATAAGGAAAAATGGCGGAGTGAGTAAATAAATTAATGCTTTCATGTGATTAGTTAAGAGACACACACTCAGTTTGATGATTTTGTGATTCATTCCCAGTTCTGAAAAAAAAAACTTCTCCCACCGCTCAGCAAACTAGCAAACAAACACTTTTTTTTAATACGGAAACTGAAATAAAAAAGTACACACAAAAAAACTCGACGCACTTCATCTCCATTTTAATCAAGAGCCTGCAACGGTATCTAACAAACAGTTTCACAAAAGAAGAAAAAAAAACATTCGCGAGAAAAAAATGTATTCTTTTCATTCAACTCCGAGTGACTTGCGGCAACAAACAGACTAAGGTTTGCACTGAAGGTTCGGGAGTTATTAGCGGAGTGCAGGAAGGGGGGTGGTCAGAGCCGGGCCGAGACAACTCACAGGATGGGATTATAAGACACCTTCGCTTCTCGCATCAACCATTTCTAAAGGTCAAAGAAGGGGTCAGTCGGGTTCTAATGAGTGTTTCTTTAGGTTCACGCCACAGAGGAAGGGTCAAACTACCACCAGAGTCATAAAACTACTCCTGGAAATGCCCCAAACTCTTACGAAAGCCTTGTCAAATATGTGAACTTGGGCGCCGAAATGTCTAGTAATACGCCTCATAAAGGATATCAGTTCTCCGGAAGACTTGGAACATATTACTTTAAAACCCGCAAACAATACAGAGAGGAAATGAATACACCGGCAAAACAATGAAGACAAAAGATAAAAAAAAAGTAACAAACAATACAAAGACGAGTTAAAGAACCGAGCAACCAAGAACTTCAAGTATTTGCATAAAGTAATCCAGTTGCGTAAAAAGTGGCAGGTGTAATTCGATCTCGGTGACTGACTTTTTTGCTACTAAGGGAAAGGGGAGAATTAACACGAGGCCTTCTCTTTTCCCGGTAGTCTAAATTTACACACAATTAACTTTATTTTTTAGGCTTACAGTTTTAAAGAAAATTCCACCTAACGAACTTATACACTCTTCCACCTCCTTCTTCTTCTTCTTCTTCTTCTTCTTTTTCTTCTCCTCCTCCTCCTCCAGGGAAAAGAAAAGAAAGAGAGAGAGAAAAAAAGCCGTATATTAGGAAGTCAGTACAATGCTCGTGTGTGTGTGTGTGTGTGTGTGTGTGTGTGTGTGTAGGGAGATGGGTAGATAGGCCGGTAGGAGGGTAAGTAGAGAGGCTGATGGGTAGGAAGGGAGGCCGATGGGTGGGTAAGTAGGGGGCACATGGGTAGCCTAGGTGGGGAGGGACGTGGGTAGGGAGGGAGGCCAGTGGGTAAGCAGGCGGCGCGCTTCACGTTACCAAGTTCTTCTGCTGTTCTGTGTTACCTGATACTTCTTTTGTTCGGCCTTTTGTGTTTCTTCTCTTTTTCCTTCGCTCCTTCATTTAGGCTTGTGCACTCCGGACATTTTCAGCTTCAAATTTTCACTCTTTTCTCTAATGTTTTTGTCCATATTAAAAAAAAGCGTGTGTGTGTGTGTGTGTGTGTGTGTGTGTGTGTGTGTGTGTGTGTGTGTGTGTGTGTGTGTGGGTAGGGGGGGGGTGGAGGCTAACATATATAAAGAGTCCTACAGGGAATAATATAAAGACTAAACAAAAAAAGAGCTACGAACGAGCATACACACTCAAAAAACACACGCACACGCACACACACACACACACACACACACACACACACACACACACACACACACACACACACACACGTCAATTTCTTCAACATGTAGTTCCAATCACGTTTCATCGAGCTAACTGACAGGCTCGGAATGAGAACGGGGAAAAAGATATTCGGGATTCTGATGCGAGCCTGAAGACACAACCATCCCACCTGTTGCTGCTGTTACTACTACTACTACTACTACTACTACTACTACTACTACTACTGTTACTACTACTACTACTACTACTCTATTCTTAACGCTACAACAACAACAACTACTACTACTACTACTACTACTATTACTATTACTAATATTACTACTACAAATAATAATGAAAAAAATAATGACAATAATAATAATAAAAATCTTTGTAATAATATGGAAAAAAACTGAAGAGGGTTTTCGTGATTCAAATACGGTGAAGCGCACACACACACACACACACACACACACACACACACACAACCATCCACCCACACCCACCCACATACAACGCTACACCACCGCTCAAACAAAGCCACTGACAGACAATATAAAGATAGATATTGACGGGTAAATCGAGACAGACAGACAGACAAACACAGGCCTGAAGAGAAACATTATTCCACACACGATTTATATAATAGACGGCCTGACAGGGACGTGGCGCTGCGTATGACGGGCTTACGCAAGGCTCCTCCTCCTCCTCCTCCTCCTCCTCCTCCTCCTCCTCCCCCTCCTTCTTAGCCTTCTTCTTTATTCTGACCCGATTTGCTTCCCTCCCCCGCCTCTCTCTCTTATTCTCTCAATTTTCTCCATCGGTCTTACTCTTTTATATGCTTGATCCTCCTTCATACGTCTTAATTCCTGCTTTTATTCATTGTTCATCCTTGTTTATCTTTTATCTCCCTTTTGTGCTGGTTCTAATTGATCTTGCTTTCATATTTCATTTTTATTTCTGGTTTTCATTTCTTCATCTTACTTTTTTTTCTTTTTCTTGTTCCACTTTTACTGTTTTTTCTCTTTTAATTCTTCTTCTTTTCCCTCTCCTTTTTTTTCTTCGTGTTCTTTGTTTCAGTGTCTCATTCTCTCTTCATCTCTTAATTAGGGCCACAGATAATAATACAATGACATAACTTCTTGCAGCTTTCTTTCTGTTATATTTTACTACAGCATTCCATTCAAGTTCCTTCCTCGATAACTTTATTTTTAATTATTTGCATCTATCCTACGCGTTACTTACTACATTATTTTTCATCCTTTCCCCCTCCCTCGCTTTATCCACCTTTCCTTCAGTAATAAATCATCATTCTACGCTAACATTCTTAAACGCTAACATTCTT